>NC_081184.1:44775950-45074687 GCF_029867415.1 Vicia villosa
ACCGTTCCTAAGGTTCATACAAGATCTTGATATTGTCTAGACAAAAATAAAGCAATTGATTAAAACAATCTGCTTGACAGCGTCCCACTGGGCGTGCCAATTTGTTTACGGTGATTTCCGGTAAACAACCGCTAGTCTTCCAAACTATAATAAATATGATTTGGTTACTTGCAGGATCGACTAGATTGATCCTAGGACACATAGTCAAGAAGATTGTTATCAATGTTTGTTCGAACCATATTCATTATTTGTCTTCTTCAATAAGCGTTGTTCGATTAACAGAACAAATAGTCTTGACAATCACTTTGTTACATATAAATGTGACTTCAACGAAGTGACATGACATAAAAATTAAAAGGACAATTGAAACATAAAGAATCTTAAACTGCAGAAATATAAAAGACTTTGAAAGTAAATAGTATGAAAGTAATTCGAAAGTAAATGACGTTAAAGTAAAGATGCAGAAACGTAAATGGCAAGAAGTAAACGAAATGCAGTAATTCTGAAAGATAAAAACAAAAAGATAATACACATGTATTAAAATGGTGGTGTCATACGTACATTTTCTCAGCGAACTCTTTCTCTTAACGCTTGATACTTGAGTAAATATGTGAGTGATTTGTACAAAATGAACACACAGAATCCTAACTCTAAGACTCCTATTTATACTAGTTTCGACCTTAACGGTCCTATACTAATCTGCTGCCACGTTTCTCATCTGAACTTCCAGCGAAGCCATCTGTTGTTGAACGGTTACGAAACCGTCTTCGAATTTCAAATCTTCCCGCCTGAGTCCATCTTCGACGCGTGGCAGTGTATTAAACAAACACTACTAAAAAACACGCTAAGTAGTAATACTTGAATACATATTCTATGAATTTTGTCTAAGTCCCGAAGACATATGCTTTCATTAATCTTTCAGCGTTCACTTATCTTTATCGAACTTAGAAGTCTTTACTTTTTCGAAGCATGACCATCAGTAGCCATTCTTTTACTTTTTAAGGGATGGCCATCAGTAACCATCTTTCCTTCGATTCTCAACTCCTTCGAAGGATAACCAACATAAAACGAAATCTTCAGCTAACAGTATCCTTAATCCCCAGAAGAAGTCTCATATTCTCTCTCCAATGTGGATCGGATACAATGTCTTTCTTCGTCAGAATCATTGTCTCCGAGGTTATTTCCCGTATGCTGCGTGCAAATTAGAGCGTGAATGAGGGTGGGAATTCAACTCATCTCAGTTTTCAATCGTTTGAATAACCATACTTGGTGTGTGGCAATTCGAACGATTGCCACTCTTGAAGAGTTACACCCCGCCTTTGGCCTGAGGGATTAATGTAATTCTTATGCTTCACAAGCATCGATATCTCCATAATTTCCAGTAGTTACTGTCATCTTCTTGTCGAGTCTAGTCGTCACTAGTCTTGTCGTGGTTATTTCCCGTATGCTACGTGCAGATTAGAGCGTGAATGAGGGTGGGCATTCAACCCATCTCATTTTTCAATCGTTTGAACAACCATACTTGGTGTGTGGCAATTCGAATAATTGCCGCTCTTGAAGAGTTACACCCCGCCTTTGGCCTGAGGGATCAATGTAATTCTTATGCTTCGCAAGCATCAATATCTTCGTGATTCTTCAGTGTACCGATATCTTTTGATCGAGTCTAGTCGTCACTAGTCTCCGTGGCCCCTTTCCCTCATGCGGACAAAATTTTCATGGTCCAACCCCCATGTTGTGAGTCCTTTGCCTTCCAACCTTCGAACATTTTCAAAGCCCAGTTCCCGTCCTGGCAAACCGTTTCAAAACCAATTCCTAATCCCAAGCCTCAGTGTTGTTGAAAATCTTCTCTTCTCCAGCCTCATTGTTGGTGTTTATCCTTTTTTCAATTCTTGTGGGTCGTAGGTCCGTTGATCTCACCATGGTTTCGAGTCATTCTCACCCTTGATTTGATTCGTGAGTCCGTTACTCTCACCCTGGATTTGAGTCATAGATCGTACAAGATCTTTTTCTTTTAGTCCTGAAGATCACTTATAGGTCTTCTCCTGGTGTCGAGTCAATGTTGAGTCATAGATCGTACGAGATCTTTTCCTTTCGGTCCTGAAGATCGCTCTTAGGTCTTCTCCTGGTGTCGAGTCGATGTTGAGTCATAGATCGTACGAGATCTTTTTCTTTTAGTCCTGAAGATCACTTATAGGTCTTCTCCTGGTGTCGAGTCGATGTGGAGTCATAGATCGTACGAGATCTTTTCCTTTCGGTCCTGAAGATCGCTCTTAGGTCTTCTCCTGGTGTCGAGTCGATGTTGAGTCATAGATCGTACGAGATCTTTTTCTTTTAGTCCTGAAGATCACTTATAGGTCTTCTCCTGGTGTCGAGTCGATGTTGAGTCATAGATCGTACGAGATCTTTTCCTTTCGGTCCTGAAGATCGCTCTTAGGTCTTCTCCTAGTGTCGAGTCGATGTTGAGTCATAGATCGTACGAGATCTTTTTCTTTTAGTCCTGAAGATCACTTATAGGTCTTCTCCTGGTGTCGAGTCAATGTTGAGTCATAGATCGTACGAGATCTTTTCCTTTCGGTCCTGAAGATCGCTCTTAGGTCTTCTCCTGGTGTCGAGTCGATGTTGAGTCATAGATCGTACGAGATCTTTTTCTTTTAGTCCTGAAGATCACTTATAGGTCTTCTCCTGGTGTCGAGTCGATGTTGAGTCATAGATCGTATGAGATCTTTTCCTTTCGGTCCTGAAGATCGCTCTTAGGTCTTCTCCTGGTGTCGAGTCGATGTTGAGTCATAGATCGTACGAGATCTTTTTCTTTTAGTCCTGAAGATCACTTATAGGTCTTCTCCTGGTGTCGAGTCGATGTTGAGTCATAGATCGTACGAGATCTTTTCCTTTCGGTCCTGAAGATCGCTCTTAGGTCTTCTCCTAGTGTCGAGTCGATGTTGAGTCATAGATCGTACGAGATCTTTTTCTTTTAGTCCTGAAGATCACTTATAGGTCTTCTCCTGGTGTCGAGTCGATGTTGAGTCATAGATCGTACGAGATCTTTTCCTTTCGGTCCTGAAGATCGCTCTTAGGTCTTCTCCTAGTGTCGAGTCGATGTTGAGTCATAGATCGTACGAGATCTTTTTCTTTTAGTCCTGAAGATCACTTATAGGTCTTCTCCTGGTGTCGAGTCAATGTTGAGTCATAGATCGTACGAGATCTTTTCCTTTCGGTCCTGAAGATCGCTCTTAGGTCTTCTCCTGGTGTCGAGTCGATGTTGAGTCATAGATCGTACGAGATCTTTTTCTTTTAGTCCTGAAGATCACTTATAGGTCTTCTCCTGGTGTCGAGTCGATGTTGAGTCATAGATCGTACGAGATCTTTTCCTTTCGGTCCTGAAGATCGCTCTTAGGTCTTCTCCTGGTGTCGAGTCGATGTTGAGTCATAGATCGTACGAGATCTTTTTCTTTTAGTCCTGAAGATCACTTATAGGTCTTCTCCTGGTGTCGAGTCGATGTTGAGTCATAGATCGTACGAGATCTTTTCCTTTCGGTCCTGAAGATCGCTCTTAGGTCTTCTCCTAGTGTCGAGTCGATGTTGAGTCATAGATCGTACGAGATCTTTTTCTTTTAGTCCTGAAGATCACTTATAGGTCTTCTCCTGGTGTCGAGTCAATGTTGAGTCATAGATCGTACGAGATCTTTTCCTTTCGGTCCTGAAGATCGCTCTTAGGTCTTCTCCCGGTGTCGAGTCGATGTTGAGTCATAGATCGTACGAGATCTTACCCTTTCAGTCCCGAAGATCACTCATAGGTCTTCTCCTAGTGTCGAGTCGATGTTGAGTCATAAATCGTACGAGATCTTTTCCTTTCGGTCTTGAAGATCGCTCTTAGGTCTTCTCCTGGTGTCGATCGATGTTGAGTCATAGATCGTACGAGATCTTACCCTTTCGGTCCTGAAGATCGCTCTTAGGTCTTCTCCTGGCGTCGAGTCGATGTTGAGGTTTAGATCGTACGAGATCTTACCCTTTCAGTCCCAAAGATCACTCATAGGTCTTCTCCTGGTGTCGAGTCGATGTTGAGTCATAGATCGTACGAGATCTTTTCCTTTCGATCCTGAAGATCGCTCTTAGGTCTTCTCCTGGTGTCGAGTCGATGTTATGTCATAGATCGTACGAGATCTTACCCTTTCAGTCCCGAAGATCACTCATAGGTCTTCTCCTGGTGTCGAGTCGATGTTGAGTCATAGATCGTACGAGATCTTATCCTTTCAGTCCTGAAGATCACTCATAGGTCTTCTCCTGGTGTCGAGTCAATGTTTAGTCATAGATCGTACGAGATCTTATTCCTTTCAGCCCTGAAGATCTCCTATAGGTCTTCTCCTGGTGTCGAGTCGATGTTGAGTCATAGATCGTACGAGATCTTATTCCTTTCAGTCCTGAAGATCGCCCATAGGTCTTCTCCTGGTGTCTAGTCGGTGTTGAGTCATAGATCACACAAGATCTTTTTCTTTTAGTCCTGAAGATCGCCCATAGGTCTTCTCCTGGTGTCGAGTCGGTGTTGAGTCGTAGATCAGACGAGATCTTTTTCTTTTAGTCCTGAAGATCGCCCATAGGTCTCCTCCTGGTGTCGAGTTGGTGTTGAGTCATAGATCGTACGAGATCTTGTCTTTTCAGTCATTGTTTCATACAACCATTCCCTTTGAGAACCTTGTATCGAAACCGTTACCACGTTACAAGCTATCACCATTCAACCATTACTCACCGTAAACTTTTCCACTTGAAAAAAGAAAAAAAAACAAAATTCTCTTTCCCCAGCAGATATCAAAAACAAAAATAAGGATAACACTTACACCATATTCTCTTTAGGACAAATTTCTGCTACTTTGATATTTAATCTTCTTCTACCTAGAATGTTCGAAAGGCTGACGCCTATCTCACCTTCAGGTCTAAGACGATTAAATAGGGGCAGCTGTCATACCCTAAATTTGTCCTACCCTTTGACTTTCATCTGGCTTAGGCTTTTTCATTCATGTGCATCTCTCCATTTAGGTCATCTAATACATCATACATTCATTGATCAATAAAATTGGCATTGGAATCAAGGATCTGGAATTGTTAAGGTGTCATGGCAATTTTGAAGTGTACATATCAAATAACACTGATTCATCTTGTGATTCTTAAAGCAATGGACTGTGAAAGCGGGGTTTGGATTCATGGTTACTGTGTACTTCAGGACAAGGCTTTCCTTTATGCTTCAAATATTATCTTCAATGAGGAACTTTGTCAAGGCAAAAGAAGACTTATAGATTAATTTGCAAAGTGTAGGTCAGGGTGCAAAGATGCGGTTAGCAAGTGTGGGTTGAAAAAGGTTTGGATTAAAGCCAATATTTCATTGAGATTGTAAGATTGTCCTTATTATCCAATATTGGATCAACGGTCATATTGAAAAATTCATTCATGATATTCATTCAAGATAACAGGAAAGTTAAATCCAAATGAGGTAAATGAGTCCATTACTCGAAAAGTCAATTACAAGTCAACATGATTATTACACAGGAAAGAAAGAGAGAAAGATTACAAGAAATTGACACATTTTGATCTAAGTTGACTTTTAGTCAAATGTTGACCTTTTGGTCAAACAGTTGACCAAAGTCAACGCATCAATCCTAGACCTCTCTTCGGGTTTATCTTCAAGTCATCGCAAATTTTTCTCATCCCTCAATATCGATGTCCCTCTTATACCAATATGTTCTCATTACTTCAAATCATGCATAGGTCTCCATGAATGCCAAGGTAATCTCATGCTATATCACAGACCTGCAAACATCACCACACAGTCATAAACTATACCTGCATTCACAACAAAAACCATTTCAGTGCACCAAACCACAGTACCACATATCTACATACAATCAGAACATACACACATTAACCACACCTTTCAATTCCCAGCCATGGAACACATAATTCACCTACTAATATACCAACATAGAAAATTCTTATGAAAAGATATACATACGGCCTTGACAATACATTCCATATTCAAACATTCATACCAATCCAAACATAAACCGAATGCCACAGTCGAATACATTCAGCCCTTATACATTTCCTAAACAACACCGTAAACCATCATCACATCATATACAGCAGTTCAAAAAATCTACTAAACCAAAATCAGCCATCTACTAATCAGTCCTGAGCATCAAACTTCAATTCATCGAACACCGCTTCTCAGCCCAAACCAGTTTCATCTCAAGCCTGCAACATTAGAACCGAGTCCGAATACCATCATCACGTGCACACAGGGGCGGATGCATGTACATTTATATGGGGGCTTAAGCCCCCACCATATAATTTTCTTTTTCTTTGACAATACTAATATTCTTTCTTTCTATATCAAGTTTAGAGAAGCCTGCCCCCACAATTTTTTATGTTTTATTCATTGCATCACACTATTTGTTGTGTTCTAATAATCATATCTTATCTGGCTGCCTGCTTGAATTTTCTTACTTTATAAAATTCATTCAATGTCATTATAGAATTTTATTACTTTCTTTATAATTTATAAGGTAATATCTTATACTTGTTATTTTTTTTATTACCTAACATACACAATTTACTTAAGAAATTATGGGATTATACCATCCAACATGTTTTCTGTTTATTACAATTTATTAAAGTTTCTCTTAATTTACAGGAATCAAATATTTTGATGGATTTTATATAAAAATTTAACTAATCAAAAGGGAGCATATTAAAAGAGTATCTTAACATTATTAAACTTTTATTTCTTTTTTTAGATTTTTTTTATCATCTTCACTTTTTTGAATAATACTTTTATCTCTTTTTCAAATACTAAACAAATATATAATTATTTCATGTTGTTTATATCAACATTTTTATCTATTAAATTTTATTCTAAGTTTTTATTTTATTTTTAATAAATAGAAAAATTGTGACAAATCATACCATAATTACAAATTTAAAATTTTTATTTTTAAATTACAATATTTTAAACTCTTATTTATGTATTAAAGAAAAAATTTACTATATCAATTTTTGCCCCCATTATACAAAATGTCTGGATCCGCCACAGCGTGCACACATATCATCAAAAACTCAAGAGTTCCATACTATAACCTACTGCGTCCTTGCAACTTTCAAGAAGCAAATACAACAGCCTTGCATCCTCACCTGCATACAACAACCTATCAGTTCAGCCAGTATACATTCAAAGAAAACCATGAAAATCCTATAGTGCAGCCACATACAACAGGCGCCACTTGCTACTTGCCGCACCCATTTTACATCAATTCACACAAACTGTCCAGACCAGTCCCAAGGGTTCTAACTGCAACTAATTGTTTTTTTTTCTTTTTTACATTCAGCCAGTTTCACTAACTACTATTAACAGCACAAAACAGAATTTCAAAACAAAACTAACCAGTCCCTAATTGTCACTAACAGAATAACAAACTCCCAAAAATAACAGAAACTAACAGCCTTTCATAACACAAAAAATCAGTTTTAACCATATACTAACATTTCATAACTACCTCCCATAACTACCAAAAACCAATCTAACAGATTTGTAACTAATTCCAGCCCATCAGGTAACAGTTTATAACAACCTATAACTAACTTCACAAACTTACTAACAGATTATCCCAACTGAATTAACAGAATCAGAGAGAACCAAATAACAGAAATTCAGAGGAGAAACTAACCTGTATAACTATATATAACAGAGTCTCATCACTAATTCGGCTCCCTCTTGATTCATTCCTCTTCCACCTTCACTTCTTCAACCTTCCATAGTCTATAATCGTTCAATCTCAGAACTTCATCTTCACCTTCCATCACTCTAACCATTTCTCTGCTTCACTCATCATCTCCTCCAATCTTCTTCACCACACCTCTTCAAACTTCGCCAACTCTCTCAATCACCTTCACTCTCTACAATTCAAACTTCTGCAGAAAATTCAACCATTCATCTCAGCATCATCTTCAAAAAAGGTCTCCATCGAATCTTCATTTCACACCATTCAACAATCGGTTCCAATTAACACAATCTCATCATCAATTTTCAACTACGACAACGACATCGCGGTTAAACCTTCAAGAACGCAGGGAAGACGACAGAAGACGAAGAAGAAGAGAGGTCGAGAGAAGCACGCACCTGAAGATCTTTGGATTTCTTCTATTGACGTCTTGAAGAGTCACCGGAAACTCTGTCGGTCGGAACTGTAAGATCGAGGTAAATCGGAGAAGGATATGAGGTTTAGATGAGAGGCAGAAGGGAGTATACGTTCGAATTCGTCGCGATTTGTGGAGGTGAAAGAGGGTTTCGATCGGAGATTACGCCGTTAAACCGCTGCGCCGTTTTGCGTTTGTTCGCAAGGGAGGAAGAAGAAGCTCTCGTTGGAAGTTGATGCGTCGCAAGAGGTAACCCTAATCCTTTTCATGTCAATCTTTGCTTTAGTTGTAATTTTAACTATAATGATTAGATTTGAATTGGATTAATTGTTGGTAATGGTTGCTTAATTAAGTTTAACGTGAAATGAGAGATTAAATTGAATCAAAGATCAAACAAAATTGGACTGAGATCAATGCATTTCCCTGGGCCATGTCCACACGAAAATTCTTACCCACACCCCACCTGGCCCATCACACCTCCGTTTGACATATAGACAATTCTGAAACAACAAAAAAGCTTTTGGGCCATGTTACTGAATGCACCCCCCACTGGTCCAGGTTCATTTTTGGCATAGAAAGACTGTAACAAAAAACTATACTCTCTGGGCTCAACCTTCTGGGCCTTGCGCCTGTTTCATGCATGCACCTCTACTTTGATTTTGCACCCCCCTGTGTACATATCTCCTTGTTAGATTTAGGTTCTTTTTTATATAGTTTTGTATGCTATTTTTTAGGTGATAAAATCAATAAAACTTGATAGATTTTAGATTCATTTTTAGAATTTAATTTTTAGTGTTCTTTTAAGTCATTAATCGATGATTTTCCTATATAAAAACCTCATAAAAATAGTAGTATTTTTTATGTTAATTTTTGCACTAATGTTTGAATTGATTTTGTATTATCCCCATGTTATTTTCGTATAATTGTTGTGTGATAATTGTTGCTAGTTTTTGACCATATTTTGGTTTACTTTATTAATATCAGTAGTATGCTCCTTTTAGGGTTCCATTAACATGTTAACTTTAGGTAGATAATTCCTTGTACATAAACAACAATAACAATTAGTTTAGAAATTAGGCTAGTCTCCCCTTATCATTTCTTTTCTTTTTACAACATTAAAACATCTAATAAATATTCAAAATAAAATCCCTCTAAAAAATACAAAGAAAATACTTAAAAAACATTAATAAAAAAGTGAAAATCATTAAATAGGGAATGGAAACTTGAATCTCCCTTGCTTAAGGGAATTGTTCGAGTGCTTGGATCTCCCTTGCTTTAGGGAACCATTCGAGCGTAAGTTCCCAATTTCTAAAAAACACCAACCAAAGAGTAACTCGAGTTTCCCTTGCTTAAGGGATTTCCTCGAAACACTCAAAATCTCTCTCTCATCCCATTTTCTTAAGGGCAATGTTATTTCTGCTCGAACGCATCGTAGGCTGTCCCCTTATGCAAGAGCGCGAATGTTAACTCCGCCCAACTAAAAAACACAAAAACAAACTAAAACATGTGAGCCGAACTACAACGCTCTGATTCCTGAAAGGGATACGTAGGCATCAAGTCGCGGGGCTTGAACGAGCACACTTGTAAATAATCCTTCTTTTCCCCGTATTTCTTTTGCATTCATTCGCATGTAGACATAGACATAGTACACACCCTTTAGATAGAAACAAACATAGGTGGATACCATTGAGTACAATGGGCGCGAGGGGTGCTAATACCTTCCCCTTGCGTAACCGACTCCCGTACCTAGATTCTCTGGTCGCAAGACCCTGTTCCTTCCTAAGTAGGTTATCTGATATTCCTTTCCCTTGTGGGATAAATATATTGGTGGCGACTCTGTCCATTTTTTTCGCGAGCGTGCGACACCACTCTCCACCAGATGTTGAAGTTTGCTGTGAAGGATAAGTTGATTACTGTTTATGGAGAGCAAACTATGTTTGTAAGTCAGTTATCTGCTATCCCCGATATTGAAGAATTTGAAGCTCAATTCCAAGCCTTGGAAATTGTCAATCCTGAATACGGAAAGAAAGCTGGTGCGTCTATTTCATCCTAGAAAGATGCCCAACAAGTGGTTTCCCAAGGATCTTGTGAAGGCTGGGGGCAAGTTATTGAACTTCCCACCAACAAAAACAAAAGTGGTCTAGGATTCACATCCTAGAAGTTGAAAGGGAAGGAATCTAAGTATGGAAGTTACAGCAAGACTCTTCATGAGACATTTCAAAGTGCTGGCTACATGAACCCAAATAAACAGGACATAGTTGCTGTCATTGAAGATGTTCCAGAATGTTCGAGCTTCGTGACACGTGGATAGCACAACTCCAACTGAACTTCCATCAGCATCTCTTTTGTTGTTCATGAGTCTAAGTAATTTTCTGTCTTTTAAAAACCTTTCGCTCTGCCCAAGGCGGAAGAGTAATATGTCGGGCTGTCTAAAATAATTCCTTTCGTTCTGCCCAAGACAAAAGTGAGCTTATGTAGGGCTTTGTTTCAAATCATTAATAAAAAGAAATTTTTGCTTCCCTTTTGTTTGTCGTTTATCTTTTTCTGAAAATGGTAACATCTAAAAAACCCATAAAATCAATCAAAATTGTTTTCCAAATTTGCACATACACCTTCTCTTTTATTTGTTCCTAAAAAGCAAAACATAAATCATGTGCAGATTATCTCTTGATAAACCCGCTGAAAACAATGATCCTAGGCCCTCTCCCAACTTTGAATACCCTGTGTACGAAGGTGAAGAAGAGAGTAGTGAAGAGATCCCCGTAGAGATCACCCGTCTACTTGAGCACGAGGAAAAGATCATTGACCCGCACAAAGAGCCTTTGGAAGTAATCAATTTAGTTACTGAAGAAGAGAAAAGAGAAGTGTGAATTGGGGCATTGTTAGAAACAAGCGTCAAAGAGAAAATGGTTGATTTGTTGAAAGAATATGTGGATGTCTTTGCTTGGAGCTATCAAGATATGCCTGGGTTGGATACCACTATTGTAGAGCACAGATTACCGTTAAAACCAGAATGTCCGCCTGTCAAGCAGAAGTTGAGGAGAACTCACCCAGATATGGCAGACAAGATCAAAGAAGAGGTACAGAAGCAAATCAACGCTTGTTTCCTCCTCACATCAGAATATCCTCAATGGTTGGCCAACATAGTGCCTGTTCCCAAGAAGGATGGAAAAGTCAGAATGTGTGTTGATTATAAAGACTTAAACAAAGCAAGTCCAAAAGATGATTTCCCGCTACCCCACATTGACATGTTGGTGGATAGCACTGCTAAGTTTAAAGTCTTCTCATTTATGGATGGATTCTCAGGTTACAATCAAATCATGATGGCACCTGAAGACATGGAAAAAACAACTTTTATCACATCATGGGGCACGTTTTGTTACCGTGTAATGCCATTTGGTCTGAAGAATGCTGGAGCAACTTACCAAAGAGCCATCATAGCTCTCTTCCATGACATGATTCACAAAGAAATTAAAGTTTGTGTGGATAAAATGATTGCCAAGTCTGCATAAGAAGAAGAACATGTGGGGCACCTACTGAAGTCATTCCAACGTTTGAGAAAATACAAGCTGCGCCTGAATCCAAGTAAATGCACATTTGGTGTCCGCTCTGGAAAATTACTAGGTTTCATCGTTAGCCAAAGGGGTATTGTGGTTGATCCCGAAAAAGTCAAAACCATTCAAGAAATGCCCCCTCTACGAACAAAAAAATGAGTCAGAGGATTTCTTGGACGATTGAACTACGTCTCCAGATTTATATCTCACGTGACTGCAACTTGTGGACCAATCTTTAAGCTTCTCCGCAAAGACCAAGAGTGTGAATGGACAGAAGAATGTTATAAAGCTTTTGAGAATATCAAAGAATACCTGCTGGAACCTCCAATCTTAAGTCCTCTAGTGGAAGGAAGACCTTTAATCATGTATTTGACCGTACTTGAAGATTCTATGGGATGTGTCCTAGGCCAACAAGACGAGTCTGGTCGAAAAGAGTATGCCATTTATTACTTGAGCAAAAAGTATACCGACTATGAAACAAGATATTCACTGCTTGAGAAAACATGTTGTACTCTTGTATGGGCTGCTCGCCGGCTAAGACAGTACATGTTGACTCATACGACATATCTCATATCCAAAATGGATCCAATCAAATACTTGTTTGAAAAGCCTGCGTTGACTGGAAGAATTGCCCTTCTGGCAGATGTTATTATCATAGTACGACATCCAATATCGTGCCCAAAAAGCCATCAAAGGAAGTGTTATAGCCGATCATTTGGCCTCCCAACCTATTGATGATGATCAATCTTTACAAGACGACTTCCTAGATGAAGAAATCATGTATTTGAAATCAAAAGACTACGAAGAACCTTTACATGGAGAAGGAACTGATCCCGAATCCCGATGGGGTTTGATATTTGATGGAGCTGTTAACGCTTATGGTAGAGGAATTGGGGAAATCATTGTTATGCCACAAGGTTCTCATGTACCATTCACCGCAAGACTGATGTTCAACTGCACCAACAATATGGAAGAATACAAATCTTGTATCATGGGACTAGAAGAAGCCATTGACCTTAGAATCAAGATTCTGGATTTGTATGGAGATTCTGCTCTAGTCATTAATCAGATCAACGGAGAATGGGAAACCCGTCATCCTGGTTTAATTCCTTACAGAGATTATGCCCGAAGACTACTAACCTTCTTCAACAAAGTTGAATTCCATCACATACCTCGTGAGGAAAATCAAATGGCAGATGCCTTGGCCACTCTAGCTTCCATGTATCAAGTGAAATTCCCAAATGAAGCTCCTCAAATTACGATCATGCGCCTGGATAAGCCGGCTCATGTATTCATTGTTGAAGCTGTCATTGATGACAAGCCGTGGTTTCATGACGTCAAAATCTTCTTGCAAATACAAGAGTACCCGCCTGGGGCATCTAGCAAAGACAAAAGAACTGTGAGAAGATTGTCCGGTAATTTCTTCCTGACTGGAGATGTGCTCTATAAAAGGAACTTTGATATGGTATTGCTCAGATGCGTGGATAGACACGAAGCCAACAAATTATTGCAAGAAATTCATGAAGGATCTTTTGGTACTCATGCCAATGGACATGCAATGACTAGAAAGATACTAAGAGCAGGTTATTATTGGATGACAATGGAATCCGACTGTTACAGATATATGAAGAAGTGCCACAAATGCCAGATCTATACTGATAAGATCCATATGCCTCTGACACTTCTCAACGTTATCTCCTCTCCATGTCCTTTCTCCAAGTGGGGAATTGATATGATTGGAATGATTGAACCTAAGGCTTCAAATGGACATCGTTTCATCCTGGTCGCCATTGATTACTTTACCAAATGCGTCGAAGATGCCTCTTATGCCAATGTTACTCGACAAGTGGTAGTAAGATTTATCAAGAACAACCTCATTTGTCGCTACGGCGTACCCAACAGAATCATTACAGATAATGGTTCTAATCTGAATAACAAGATGATGAAAGATTTATGTGATGAGTTCAAGATTGAGCATCACAATTCCTCTCCCTACCGTGTTAAGATGAATGGAGAGTAGAAGCAGCTAACAAGAATATCAAAAAGATTGTCTAGAAGATGGTTGTAACTTACAAGGACTGGCATGAAATGCTTCATCCTGCTCTACATGGGCACCTTACTACAGTTCACACTTCAACCGGGGCAATACCTTTCTCCTAGGTATATGGCATGGAAGTCATACTCCCGATAGAGGTTGAGATTCCCTCCTTAAGGTTCCTAATGGAAGCCAAGTTATCAGAAGATGAATGGTGTCAAGCTAGATACGATAAGTTGAATCTTATTGAAGAGAAAATAATGACTACATTATGCCACGGTCAGCTTTACCAAGAAAGAATGAAGAGAGCCTTTGACAAGAAAGTCAGACCTCGAAGATTCAAGGAAGGAGATCTCGTGCTCAAGAAGCAATTACCTCTTCAACCTGATCCCAGGGGCAAATGGGCTCCCAATTATGAAGGCGCATACATTGTCAAAAGAGCCTTCTTAGGTGGTGCTTTGACTCTTACGATTATGGATGGTGAAGAATTCCCGCGTCCCGTAAATTCCGATGTGGTCAAGAAATACTTCTCCTAAAGAAAGAAAAAGAAAAAGCTCGCTAAGTTGAAAACCCAAAAGGGCGGCTTAGGCAAAAATGAGCGTCTCGGTGGACTGAAAACCTGAAAAGGCGGTTCAGGTGTCGCTACCGCGAAAAATGATCCAGAGTCGCCACTAATATATTTATCCCATCGAGGGAAAGGAATACCAGGAAACCTAACTCGAACAAGAACAAGGTCTTTCGACCAGAGAATAGGGTACGGGAGTCGGTTACACAAGGGGAAGGTGCTAGCACCCCTCACGCCCATCGTACTCGATGGTATCCACCTATGTTTGTTTCTATCTAAAGGGTGTCGAATGTCTAAACCTAAATGTGAATGAATGCAAAAGAAACATGGGGAAAAGAAGGAATTATTTACAAGTGTGCTCGCTTAGGCCCCGTGGCCCAATGCCTATGTATCCCTTACCAGGAATCAGAGCTACCGTAGTTCGGCTCAATAGTTTCCATTTGTTTTTGTGTTTTTTAGTTGAACATAGGTTAAGGTCACAATCCACGATGCTCAACCTTTGGAGACTTACACGCCTACTTTGGAAAGGACTTAACTTGTTCTTAGGCGCCTAACAAGGCAAAAGAAAAGCAAGGATTTGGTTTGTGTATTTTATTGTAATTCCATGATGACAAAACTCACTACAAGGCTTCACATCACTTCCTTACTTTGTTTTAAATCTGAACATTTATTAAGTATTTTGAGTATTTTTGGTTGGGTGTTTTTTAAGGGAAATTTGTTTGTGACTTAGATCATACAAAAAGAGTTTTTGAATATTTAGAGAACACACATCAAGGCCTACACCCCAATCGTTTCTATAAATAGCGGTTAAGAAATACACCGAGGCCTACACCTCAATCATTTCTCTTCCGCTAAGTAGAAAATAAATGCACCGGGGCCTACGCCCCAATCATTTCTTTCCTACTATGAAAAAAAAGTAATAGCGGTATGATCCTCGTCGGTATTTATTAGATTTTTTAAGGTTGAAAAGAATAAAGAATGAACAAGGGGAACTAACCTATTTTCTAATCTAAATGTTATTTCTAAGACTATTTCCAAATTCAAGACTAAACTAGCATCTAGGGGATTTAACTAAGAAGAAAGTTGTTTAAGTTGACTAAAGTCAACTTTAACAACTAGGGGTGTTTTAGACATTTCACAAAATATTAAAAATATTCACAAAAAGCAAGAATTAAAATCTAAACTAAAAATGAAAATATTCACAAGCAATTGGTATTTCTATTCATGTTTAAGACTATTTTTATGAATTAAGGCTAAAAAAGAAGTATTTATTTAATATGAGAACCAATCAAAATTAAAAGAAAATCAATCAATTAAAAGGTCAATTAAAATCCTAAAAATTTTGATACATCCTAGATGGTAAAGAAAATATTTTTCACATTTTATATTTGAGGAAAAAAGGATATAACAAGCAAAAAATAAAAAGAAAACAATTTCTTATACTAAAAAAGAAAACTGGCAGGGGAGGTGTACTAGCAGTAACCAAATGAACTGAATTAGTTGTGAGCAGAAACAGGGCCAGAAACAGGGTTGGGAATATTAAGGCGCTAGGCCCATGTTCAATAGCCTATGGTTTATTAGCAAAGCCAGGGTGAGATCCAGAAACAGGGCGAAGCCCAAAGCGTGTGGACCAATGTTGCACTTCTATTCCCATTTTATTTCACTTCTCTTTTCTCAGCATGTGATATAGTTAGACTACTATTTTTTTTTAACTAAATGGCATGCAACGTACCATGTGAACCTAATATCAACTGGGAAATGAAAATTTTAAGTATAGTAAAACAAAAAGAAACCAACAACTAATCACACAGCACCACGTCAGCATCCAATGATTGCAGTAAAACAAAATTAATCAAAAGCTGGGAGGAGAGACCAATAGCAGCAAGCCACCTAATCATCTGAAGGAAAAAACAACGAAAAGCCCTACGCCGGATTCATACATTCCGGTCATCTTTTCCGGCGGCTTCACCATGCCGGAGACCTTCAGTTTGCCCAGAATTTGAACAATTCACCACTACCGGACTCGGTTTCTCATGCTGAGTACAAATATGCTATTAGTTTTCTTTGATTCTGCCTCTAACTTACAAACCGTGTGGATTTTGAAGCCCTAACGTAACTAAATTTCACCAAAACGCATTCTAAGGACATCACCACACTCACACACATGCACTGAGATTAAAAACAGGATCCACGTTCAAGATGATTCACACATATATCACAGGATCATAAGGATATATTTACACATACAAGATGCAATTTGAGCTACTTTACGTCACCGATATGCTGAGAAGATCTAAAAGACTTACCTGTTGGATGTTGAGTCGAAAGAAAAAGAAACTCCTCTGCGCAGTGATGCTACCAGCTATGCACTTGTTGATCCTTGAGAAATGAATTAAAGATTTGTGAGCAGGATGAAGATCGTGGTTTGCTATAGGCTTCGACTCCAACTCTTGCAATATGCTATGAATGTTTTGATGCGATAACGAAGATGATGATTGTTCAATGGAGAAGCGGTTATTGATTCAGATGAAAGAAGATTAATGACGATGATTGTGGTGATGATTGCATGAAGATTGGAGGAAAGGCATTGGTGGTTGAAGAGAGTAGAGAAACGGTTATGGAGGTTTTAGAATCTGTTATGGTGGTTGAGGGTGGAGAGAGAGAGGTGAGAAGTTTGTTATGGAGGTGAGAGAAAGTGAAGATAAGGGAGAGAGAAAGAGTGTGGAGAGGTTGTATGAGAAAACTGAAAAATGAAAAGAGTGAAGCGTGTGTGGCTGAATTGTGAAGAAACTCTATTATATATGAGAGTGTCTTGGTTATATGGTGAGGCTGCATGGGAGTTTACGGTAAGGTGTTTGTAATGGATTTGTTTCAACCTTAGTGTACACGGTTTTTTTTCATCTGTAGTAAAAATCTTCTTTTCATGCAGATAGAAAGAGGTTATGTACCATCAAGATGAGAAAAGAGTATATTGGTTTTTCAATTGATCCATGCACATGAACCACTACGGGTT
The DNA here is from genome assembly GCF_029867415.1 of Vicia villosa. Taxonomy (NCBI): domain Eukaryota; kingdom Viridiplantae; phylum Streptophyta; class Magnoliopsida; order Fabales; family Fabaceae; genus Vicia; species Vicia villosa. The sequence continues at coordinate 44,793,299 of NC_081184.1, forward strand.
TCTTTGAGGGGCTCCATTGAAATTTCTTGGCATAACGACTTGGCTTATTGGGTTATTAAGGTGATATTGTGCATGTATGAATTTGTATGGTGAAATGATGATTTTTCTGTGCCGATTTTCCTGTATGCTAACCTCTGTTATCAATAAACTTTGGCGTTAGTTCTGTAGAGTTTTCCTTTGAATTTGGCTCCTCGTGAATGAATCGTATGCATACTAATTTTGCAGAGTGTTGAAATTTTAACAAATTCAAGTACTCCACTTCCAACAATCATAACTTGACGAGCAGACTTCCTACACACGAGATCCTGGTTGTTACCAAAAGAGGGCGAAGCCTCGTATATCTTTATCCTTGACATCGGATAGCTTGGAGAACCGGGGTTATCGGTTAAATACTCATGAAATAACAGTGATCCAACTGACATAAACAATTACAGCAATCTAAATGCCTTGTCATTTTGATAGAGCTGTCAAATAAGCCCAATAAATAAAAGCCCTATTTATTTGACCCCATTAAGGCCCTATTATATTGAGCCCTTAATTATTGAGATTTATTTTGGGCCCTAATATTTTAGGCCCTTTACATAATACATTTTTATGGCCCCATTGAAGGGGCCTTATTTTATTCCAAAAATTCACAAGACTTCATTTCCTAATAGCACGAAAACTCTTTTCTGTTCAGCAAAGCTTCATCTTCACCGCCACCGCCATCGCCACCTTCAACCTATTGCACCGCTGTCGAATTTTCTCCATTACAAAACAAAGGTACTCTTCTCTATCCATTTCTCTTTAATCTCTAGATTTCTAAAATCAACTTTCATTTTTCATCTCATTTGATGTTAAATCTTTATGTTATAGGAATGAATCAATAGGATTGTAAATGGGTTCTTTTTCATCTTATTTGAATTCACATGGGTCATCTTTTATATATATAATATTGCTTAAGAAATGCATTCACAAGCTGTTTGTGAAAATGCTTAAATAGCTTTATACATGTTTGATTTATAAACTTTTTATTATTTGAATCTGCTTCTTAGCAAGTTATGGTTATTTGATTAAGTAATGATATTTTTTAAGAGTGTTGAACTAGTTGAATGGTTTTGTGATATTTGGGCAGTGGCTTTTGTTGGTGCATTTTAATTTAGTTGCTAATGGTGTGGTAGGATTATTTAGCTTATGCCTTATTTGTATTGATTCACTACTCCAAAGAAAATGATAATCAGAAGGACATATTATCGAGTCACTAAGAGTAATTAGTTAGAGTAAATTGCACATAATACTCATTCACAAACGTGGACTGAGTAAATTTGAAAAGTGTAGCTCAAGGACAGTCATAAGCCGATGGTCCAAACTCAAGTTCTAAAGCTCTCGTAAACGCTTGGCACGACCGAAATGACTTTGATTTTTGAATCATTTTATACAAGGGATCACCATCATGATCTAAATGCATAGAAGCTTATAATTAATCTATCACTATCTGGGGTAGCATAGTAATCAAAGAACTGATATGCTTTAAATATCCAATCCATTAGCTTATAATTAATCTATAACTATCTGGGGTAGCATAGTATTCAGGTTCATTCTGGTCTAGTGGTTCAATCCAAACTGATGCTACATATATGTGAATATAAGTAAGAAAAATGCTTGACATTAACACATTCCTAACATATTCTAATGGTCAATGGTTTTTCTACATTATGTCTATCAGATTTCCTGTTTTATTTTATCCTTATTTTCTTTGTTGTTGTTCTTTGTGTTTTGAGCAGCTTTTGTTTTGCGACACCCTCTTGTTGCTAGTGTTAATATTCTAGAATTGTTTGTTTGACTCTTGTGTTTGTTTTGTATTTAAGGCTTCGGATGTGTTTGATTTTTTGGAATGTGATTCGTAATATGGAACCTGACATAATACATATTTTTTTTGTTATAGTATGGAGTCAATGGATATGAGTGAGTATGCACAAGGTCAAGATGAAAATCGTAAGGAAACATTGTCAACACTTTGGATTATTTTCACTAAAATCGGCAAAGGAAAAGATGGAGTTGAAAGAGCTGCATGCAAGTTTTGTAGTACTGATTTTGCCATTGGAAAAAACCCCAAGTCCGGTCAAAGTTATGGAACTTCACATCTAAGTCGTCATGTGTTTATTTGTAAAAGTTTTCAGATGAGCCTTCTTAGTCTAGAGGAATCGTCAAGCCTAACCCCAATCAACCGAAACACACATCGTGAATTACTTGGAGAAGCCATTATTGCACATGATCTTCCTTTTAGCTTTGTCGAGTATGAAAAAATTTGAGTTTGGGTGAAATATTTGAATCCATGTGTTGAAATGGTCTCTAGGAATACCACGATGTCTGATATTTAAAAGATATATGATAAAGAAAGGATCAAGCTTAAGGAAATCATGGGTAGGATTCCAAATAAAATTTGTCTAACATCGGATGTTTGGACAGCATCTACTAGTGAGGGTTATATTTGTTTGACTGCTCACTTTGTTGATGAAAATTGGAAGTTAGTTAGTTGTCTTCTTAACTTTCTTCGAATGAAGCCCCCCCACACGGGTATCGCATTGGAAGCTACTTTATTTGATTGCATAAAACAATGGGGAATAGATAAGAAAATATTTACTATTACGTTGGATAACGCCTCTACCAATGACAACATGGAAGACCATTTGAAAACTCATCTTCGAGTGCAGAGAAATTTGATGTGTAATGGTGAATTTTTTCATATCCGGTGTTCGGCCCATGTACTCAACTTAATTGTCCAAGAGGGTTTAAAAATTGCTAGTGAAGCCCTCCATAAAATTAGAGAGGGTGTCAAGTATATTAAAGGATCTGATGGAAGGATGCTTAAGTTTAAAGATTGTGTCGAGGATGCTGGGATAAATGTTGGCGGTGGTTTAAGATATGATGTGTCGACTAGATGGAATAGCACTTATTTGATGCTCGAAAGTGCCTTACAATATAGAAAAGCTTTTGAGTTTTATAAGATGGCAGATAGAAGCTATAAATACTGTCCATCTGAGGAGGAATGGGAAAGGGGGGAAAGAATTTGTGAGTTCTTAGAACCATTTTACGATATCACAAATTTGATTTCTGGTTCATCTTATCCAACAACAAATCTGTATTTCATGCAAGTGTGGAAAGTACAATGCATTTTAGAAAAACATCAAAAAATTATTGATAAGGTGATAAAGGATATGTCTGATAAGATGAAAGTTAAATTTGACAAATATTGGAAAAATTATAGTGTCGTGCTAGCATTTGGAGCAATTCTTGATCCCCGCTTGAAGGATAAGTTTTTGAAGTTTTGCTATAGTACACTTGATGCGTCAACATCTAAAGAGAAACTTGAGAAGGTGATGGATAAATTCAAAGGGCTTTATGAAGAATATGTAAGTTGTTCAACCAATCAAATTGTTTCTCTTTCTCAATCATCTTACGAGTTCAACTTATTGGCTAAGTTACCTAGAGAGGGGAATAAAGCTAAAAAATCAAAGATTATAAGTGTAAGTTTTCTTCTAACTCCTCTTGTTCAAATGCATTTTCTTCATAATAATTTAAATTTTCTTTGTTAAATGATAATAAATCATACTTTGAGGTGTGCTACTATTACTACATGTTATATATGTTGTTGAAGTAAAAGCTGTGAAGTAATTATATTTGTGCTGATCCATGTTATTTATACATAGATCAATTGGAAACGAAAGGAATAGTTGACTAATAAAGATTAAGAGTTATCATACTTTTCTACTAGAAACAAAAATAACAGATCTTATTATCATAATGGATCATGTTAGCTGCTTAGCTTGCAACTGATTTGATCGCCGTTTTTCTTCGTCTTTTAGGCTCAAACCGTGGTGCAAAACTAGCAGGGTAAATACATATAATAGCATGAATGAGAATATCCTCCAACTCTTATATAGTTGTGTTTGTAATTCTCTGCAGACTGCAATATTAAATGTTAACTGTCGAAACAACTAGTTCATTTCGACACTGTATTTCTATAGAGGTGTGACTTGTGCGTGACCTCTTCTTGTTGCTAGGTTCACTGCTTGTTTAACAACAGTAGCAGCTTCTTGTGTAAGAGCTTGAAGCTGAATACTGCAAATTTCTCCTCTCATGATGATATTGGTTAGAGCCTTAGAGAGAGAGACAGAGAGAGAAAGTAGAAAAGAAAGGTTATAGTTGGTTTGATAAAATAAGAGGAAGAAGTGGAAGATATAGATATAATGTATGAATATTGTACCTTTCTTGTCAGGGAGGTAAATTTTGGCTTTTTATATGAAAGTGATTTTGGTTATGAGATATGAAACTTTCTCTTTCTTTATTGTACATGCAAAGTTATGTGGATTAACAAAAGCTTCTGTTACATGATAATGAGAGAAGTATAAGAAATATATAAATAGAAAAAGTAAGTATAAGACTGTCTGTGTGGTTGAATAGACATGGAACTACAGTAGTGGTGTGAGAGAGGTTTATAGGCTTTAGCTTTTTATCTTTTTTTTAGGAGAAGAAGGAATGATAATAATAATAAACTAGTTCTTCTAAATTTATATTTCATATAATCTGTTTCATTTCTACTTAAAGGAAAACTATGTATTTTCACAACTTGTCACAATATGCTTTTACTTAGTTTCTTCTTCACTAATCGATCATATATATCTTGCAGGATTTTAAATCATGGAACTCGATTGAGAGTAGGTTTGTTCCTGAAAAGAGTGAGTTAGATATATACTTTGACGATGAATTGATGGAGCTGGATGAAGAACACTCCGAAAATTTTGATGTACTTCTTTACTGGAAGTTAAATGAGAAAAAGTTTCCAATACCCTTTATAATGGCACGTGATGTGCTTAGCATTCCTATCACGACTGTAGCATCTGAGTCTTCTTTTAGTATTGGTGGACGTGTTCTTACCAAATACAGAAGTTCTACTCTTCCAGAACACATTCAAATGTTGATTTGTACTCGGAGCTGGTTGTATGGATTTCCTGAAAATATAAATGGTAATAATACTATGTATTTTATTTATTTTTATTTGTTCATATTTGTGATATACTCATGTCATTGTTTTGTTTTTAAGATGAGGAAGATATCAAAACTATGGATGAATGCAATACTGAGATGACAATGACTCAACATACATTTGGATTGCAAGATTGAAGTGGACAACTAATTTTAGTGCCATATACTTTAATGAGTTTGTTGAATTGATATTTTTATGCCTTTAACCGATGTGTTTATGGATTGTAATGGAGATACTTTGAATTGATATTTTCATGTCTTTAATTGATATTTTAGTGCCATAGACATTTTTTCTTTTTGAAAACATATCTTTACATGATATTATTTTCGAATTGAGATACATAATATGCTTGCTTATGTTTGAAGAAAAAAATATAAAGTCCTACTCAATATATATATATATATATATATATATATATATATATATATATATATATATATATATATATATATATATATATATATATATATATATATTTTGTTTTTTATATACTCAAATATATTTTTTATTTTTGAAATTTTTTGTTGGAACAACTTTTTTTTATTTTTAGAATTTTTTAACAGAATTTTTAATTTATTTTTTGTCAATTTTTTAAAAAAACTAATTTAACAAGTTGTTTGTTTTTTTGAAAATTTTAAACATATTTTTAATTTTTTTATTTAAAAGTGATTTATTTTTTGAGTTTTTGATTTTATTCTATTTAAAAATTAAGTTTTTTATTTTATTTGGGGCCTTATAGCCCTCTTTAAAATTTTGGGGCCTTCTAACATTGGGCCCTATGTATTTGAGGGCTTACTATTTTATAATTATTTTAGGCCCTCTTATTATAAGGGCTAGGGCCCAAATTAATTGGCCCCTTGAATTGCGAACCGTAGTACGCACTCTTGATATCGCGAGAAAGTTGACACGACGCACTATGCATCCTATGTTGTAAGATCATTGAGATTGCACCCGGAACCTTCGCTATAACTTTTCGAATTCACATCATCGAAACTAACAATGCTACAAAGCTCCTGCATGTTTCGCTAACTTGAACAACAGCGAATTCAACTTCTGCCCTTTATATCACTGGATTTACGCAATTTTGGAGTCGATTCCTTCTACGAAGCTACACATTGCAGTGAGATAAACAACTTTGCTGTTGAACCCGTCTCGCGAAAATGGATAGAATGTCGTGTATTTCCCTTCGAAGTCAAGCACTTGAATTGTTTAGAAAATTCTCTGCAGAGTATCCAACTCATTACGCTAAGTGAGACGTCGACTTCTCTCCTCGATACTTCATGATCTAAACTCCGTCTGATCTTAATTCCTTTTACAAAGTCATAAACGACAATGAGGAGGATAACTCCATAGCCGAACTCAATTTAAAACGGGACCCGGATCCATATGAAAATTTCCCTCGAAGTTCCATACTCACTCATTCACGCCACTTTTCAAAATTCTGCAGGTTGCTAGACTCAGCGCGTCTGTTGGAACACCAACTTCCAGGCTCCATATCTTTACATCCGGACATTTTTTATGAAACTTCCTTCTACAAAGTCAAAGACAACCACAAGATGAGTAACTTTGTAGTTGACCTCGATTCGAAATATTGCGTGCGCCCGCACCGAAAACGATCTCAAAGTAAGCCGCTTGACCACCGTGCATTACTAAGAATTTTGCTATGTACTCAGCATCTGTTTTATGGGTGAATCACTAACTTCTCGTGCACTTAACTTTTGATCCGAGCCTTTCTTAAAATGAGTCACTTAGCCATTCTTAAAATTCAACAAAAATCTCCAAGTACCAAAATTTCCATTTATGGAAACTCCACTTTTCAACTAACTTCCCCATTTTGCAATTTTGAGAAATCTTGATTTTATTTTATTTTTGATTGACTTTCTTGATCAATTTTCAACCAACCTTCAATATTTGACAGTTGACTTTGACCAAAAAATCAACTGTCCTGATTTTTCAGTTTTAGATGAATTTTCCCGATTAATCAGCTTCCCATTCAATTTCAATTAATCTTCAACCAATGAAATCCACTGAATATTTCCTCAAGGCACCCATATTGTTTCATACTAAAAAATCATCTCCTGATTAAATGTTGACAAAAAAGTCAACTGGGTTGACTTTGGTCAAAACCTTAATTTGGAAGGCCTGATGAACCTGGAAAATATATCCTCCACTCAAAGCTTTGATTTGAGAATAATGGAATTCTGATCTGAGGAGACTTCAATGGACATGATACCATACAATGAGACCTCCAATCCTCTCTTTCTTAACCAAGAATTTCCTCCATAGAAGCTCTTTCTTTTTTTTATCAATTTCTGAATAGTAACCATGATATGAATGAATGTAATGAATGAATGGCCTATATGAGGTATGCACATAAATGTGATGTGAGGGCCAACTGGAGACTAAATAAGTGGGCAAATTTAGGGGTGAAACAATTTGATTCTAAGGTTCAAAATTGTTTTTTGCTAGGATATTCAGAACGCTCAAAATGCTACAGAGTATACAATACAGAAACATTAATTGTTGAAGAATCAATCAATATTAGATTTGATGATAAGCTTGGCCATCAAAATCCAAAGAAGACTGAAAAGTTTGCAGATACAGAAGAACAACTGTCAAATCCTGATGATTCAGAAGATAAAGATACATCAGAAATCACTTCAACCATGGAAAACATGAGAATATATGAAGAGAATCCTCATAAAATATTTCCAAGACTAACTACACATCACTCAGAAGATGTTATCCTTGGCAAGAAAGATGATCCTATAAGAACTAGAGCATTCCTAAGAAATAATGAAAATTCATTATTTGGATTAGTGTCTATGATTGAACCAACTTCAATAGATGAAGCTCTTCAAGACACAGATTGGATTATTGCTATGCAAGAAGAATTAAATCAAGTCACCAGAAATGATGTATGGGATCTAGTTCCAAGACCTGAAGGATTCAAATTAGTGGAACAAAGTGGGTATTCAGAAACAAAATGAACGAGCAAGGAGAACTCATCAGAAACAAGGCACGATTAGTTGCTCAAGGGTATAGTCAGCAAGAAGGTATTGGATATTGAAGGTGGAAAAAAACACAAGAAAGGGGGAATTGAATTGTGTTCTTTATCAATTTAAAATCCCTTTCTGTTCATTTAATTCTTTTCTTTCTTTTAATGACTTATCTATTGGATTATGCTTTTGATGTTGCGGAAGCATGATGAATACATAACCAATAAGATGTTCATTTTAACTACTAACATATATCAGAACTTCTGACTTGTTCAGTACAGTTCTATGGATTGAGGCTTGGAAGTTCTATGTTAAAATGATACTTGCAGAAAGTAAAAGACACATTCATTTTTATCCTGGTTCACCTTCTAACTAAGGCTACCTCCAGTCCATCTTCTTCAGGTGATTTTCCTCTCAACAGAGGTCTTAATCCACTATAACCAAATCATGATTACAACTGCAAGATCCTCCGTCGTGACTCACATCCTGCACAGCCAACTACTATGACTAACCATCTAGACAACGACCCGTTCAGTGATCTCCGCGAGATATAACGTTCGTTGACTCAAGCACCCAGCACAGTGTATCTACTGTGACTAACCATAGAAAACCAACCTGTTGTGACTAACCCCTAGCTGATTGAACCGTTCAGGGATCCCATCAGGATATAACGTTCATCACACTAGTAACTTGCACAACAACCCTGCTGTGACTAACTTTTGATAATGAACCATTCAGGGATCCTAGCAGGATATAACGTTCATTTATCTTTTGGAGATTACATGTGTGCTTCTTAGATAAGCAGATAGTCTCCTATTCTAAGTACAAATTGTAAGATATAACACATTACGAGCAACAACTCTATGTGTTTTACATTATGAATACAAGATACATATGTCTTGCAGTCTTCTTGTCTTCAGCTTCTCGATGAGATATTTGCCTTTCTGATTGATAAGCTGAATCAGAATATTTGCTCCTGATGATTGCTTCTTTAATCTGATCTTCATCTTCGTTCTTCTTTAAGCAGTTTAAGAGCAACAACTCTTATGTAAATTTGCTTCTTTAATTCTTTCCTAGAATATGGAGGTTGATTTTTTTGAGCAATCACTCCTTCTTGTAAGACCACGTCCTTTAATTCTGATTAAGCATATGTTAAGCACATCTTCTTCTACTTTATCAGAATCCGATAAGGGGTAGCAGCTTTTATATCCTTTGATTCTCTCTTCATCATCAACTTTTGATGCATCTTTAGTAAGTGTACTACTTAGCTTTCTTGTGATGCATACTGCTTATTTAGTAGAGACTATTTATCTTCTCTAGACCTCATCTTCTGAAAGGCATATGATAATAAAGTTTTTGATCCATCATACACTTCATGTATGTTGCCTCTTGCATAACTTCTGATACATGTCTTTAAAATTTCTTCTTTCATATTTTCATGATCAGTTTCTCACTACAAATTTTCTTCTGAATTACTTCTTGATCTTTACTCTGTAGATGTATCCTAGATACATACTTCGATGCTTATCCTAGATGCATACTCAGATACATACTAGAACACATACCTTTAAGTTTGAAGCTTTGATCTATTTATAGAGCTTTATATGTTAACGTTGAGATCTATCCGTTGAGACTTGTTTGAATGTCGCTTTATAAACTCTGACTTGTATGATCCTTTAATGACAAGTGTTGTTCCTGGTAGAGTCTTATCTTCAACATGATGACTATAGTTGATAGCGTGCTTCTATGAGAAGGCTTGTCTTTCCAATGCGTTGCATGTGGGTTGCTTCTTCTTTCACCCTTGGGAGTTGTTCCCTTTTAAATGTTGGAACTGTTTTGCATGTGAAGATGTTTTAAACGGCTCTCCCTTAATTCTGAGTTCTTTCAATTCTGTATGATGAGGTGTAGTTTCTTTATTAGCTTGTACGTGGCTTCAGCTGATTGTTGGTATGTTATATGTCACTGTTTCGTAGTCTTCAGAACTTGTAGCTTCAGAACTTCTGATCTTCATATTTGTGTGATCTTCTGATGTTTACGAGGCTTTTTATAGTTGGTCTTTCTCGTTTATCTCGTTGCAACTTCTGATGTATTTTCTGATTGAGACTGTTGTATGTAGACCTTGATATTGCTTATTCTTCTGAGTAGTCTTGTCTCTGATTGTTTATTCACTTGCTTCTGATCTGCGATCTTTGGCTTGTTTGACGTGTTCTTAATCAGAATATCTGATAATGATATTTAGCTTTGACCGTCTTCAGGATATTTCAGATGTGGTTGTTGTACTCTTATCCTGATGAATCCTGTATAGGTTTATAATATCTGCACACTAAATGAAACCATTAGTAATAAAATTGTTACTTCACAAAATATATGTTAGTTATCATCAAAACCAGATTCTGAACATTGATTCTCAATCTTGTTCTAACAATCTCCCTCTTTTTGATGATGACAAAAACCATGTATTTTGATGGAACAATTTTATGAGTTGATAATAGATAAGCAAGTAAACTTCATCTCATTTTTCATGTTCAATTAAGCAATTTTAGTACCAGACTTAAAAATAATTTCTCTGTTAATCAAGCAACTGCTCAAGATCTAATCGATTTCTCTTTTCTCTTTTCTCCCCCTGGGATATACACTCTCCCCCTGAGCTAGATATCCTTATGAATTACTTTCTTGACTAATGGCTCCCCCTGAACTTGGTAATCATATTTGTTTGGATTCAGCTTTTCTAGTTTTTAACAATCTCCTCCTAAGATAATCAATTAACATCTGTAGCATACAGAAGACTATTTGAGAATACAAATCTTTTCATTTAACATCAACACATATTACAATTGAGAATAGTCAAACATAAATTCATCACAGCTATAGCTACGCATTATGTCTCTGGTTGTAAACTCAGCTTGTCGAAGATAAGTCAGGATTCCAGCTTCTTCAAAGAGTTCAGAGAGAACTCTGTCGTATGGTATGTAGCATTTGTCCTGAGAGTTTTGAGAGAACATAATAGATTCCTTTAGATGTATGAAGATAATGGCGTGAAGATCAAACCTATGACATCTTCGAAAATTTACAGCTAAAAGTCTGTCTCTTGCAGATAGAATGTTGTGACAGATTCCTCTTGGTACTAGGTTTGAAGAAATGAAGCTAGACCAGATTCTGCACATGGGTTTTAGATTCTTCTAATTGTTATAATACCTTCTTATAGGAGCAGGAAGCCTGAGGACTTGAGGGTATTGGACATGGTTTATATGATCAACTAATTCTAAGGAAATAAAGTTTGGATGAGTTGAGCATAGAATTCCATTAGCAATGGAATCTTTAGTGATTTTGAAACTGAGTATACTAGAAGAAATGCTTCTTCCATCACTGCTGACTGATGCATGTAGCCAGAAATCTTTGACCAGGTTTGGATAAACAGGTTTTCTAAGGATTTCTTTGTACTAGAACCATATTTGATAAGCAAATACCTTGTGGAGAAGGTATTCATCAGATGAGTTTCCTAGTTGCTTCTCAACAAGGACTTCTAGCAGGTCCTCATCACCATGAAAGGTTTGAATGGACATGATGGTTGGTTTGTTTTGAAAAGGACAGATACTTCAAAGAAGGTGGTTATGAGATGAGTGATTAAGTGATATGAGAGATTTATAGTGGTAAGTGGGAAAAGCAATGGACACTTTGGCTTGATTTTGGGGTTAGCTACGAGAAGGATGCCTAGACACTATAGTTTATCATTGCTGGGAGTGGTTTCCAAGGGGATATATGACTCTTGAGGTACAAACACAATAAATGTTTAGACTATGAGGACAGGCAAGACAATTATTCTAATCATGGTTCCTAGATAGCAATCGTATGAACTTATGATTTTGCTTCTTGAGAAGTGTTCCGAATTAGTAGTTAAGCCGATTTTGGAAATTATTATGTTTTTCATGAAGACTTTAAAAATTAATTTCAGTTACTTCTGATTAACTACTTCTTTCTGGTTGGAAATCTGTAATCTTTGATATTTTGATATGAACTTTTCTTTAAATCAGAGCAATCAGTAAGATCCCTTATTATTTCTAAGAATGTGCAATTCTCAAAAGGACGAGTCTAGTAAAAAACTGACAGGAATAATTTAATCACTAATTTTACTTAAGAACATATAGTACAAATTTGAGTACTAAATAGTAACAATCCCAAACTTAACGAAACACTTCTTGTTCTACTGATCCTGACTTAGCACATTCTAATTTGAGCTTCTTCTTGGACTTCTTCGAGAGAGAAATTAATCCTCGAGCTCTTCTATCTTTTCAACCTGATCACATCTTTCGAATGCAAGTTCTCTCTTAGGTCCAGCTAGACTAACAAACCTAAAGATATCATCGTTCATGATTAGTTCAGAAATTAATCTTCCATAAGGTATGTGAAAGTGATCCTGATTTCTGGATATGGTAATGGTGTCTTTGAGATGACTGAAGATTGTTCTAGGAAGGTTAATCCAATGGTGGTATGATAAAAGAAAAATCAATACTCAGTCACTGTGGGTCAGGACATCCCTGACTGCCATTCTAGGACGAAGGTTTGTTAAGATGAATTTGAACCAGATCTTTGGGTAATGAAGAAGGTTTTCAGGGTTATTTGGATCATAAGGAACCAAATCATTAAACAGGATTTTGAAGAATTCAACTAGTTTTAAATCAGATTGGAATTCTTCAAGAGTGACTCTAGAGGAGACACAGCCTGTTGCTTTGACAACATATGAAAGGGTAACAAAGATGGGAAGTTTAAAGATTTCAGAGGTAATGGTGCTTTCATCATCACTGATTCTTGCAAATTTCCAAAATTCTTTTACCAGGATAGGGTAAATAGGACCTCGAAGCATAGTGATGTAATTTGCCCAATTTTGAACTTGAAAACTTGATATGAATTCTCTAGCATCTTGTAGGAGGAAAGCAAGGGTTTGGATCCTTCTCGATAATGACTTTTACATAGTTTAAATCTCCACGGTAAGTCATTGTTGACATATTTGATGGGTATGGAAGAGCTTTTGAAGAGTTTTGATTTGGGAGGATGAGAGATTATGATGAGAGCTGTTTTAGGTTAGATATGTATATGTAAAGAAATGTTAGTAAAAAAGAAACAGGATTTTGATGCCACTTTTAAGGCTTTAGACTTTTTACGTATAAATAGATGATAGATACTGACATACGTTAGGAACTAGTTTGATTGAGGGTAGGTGACTATAACTGACCTATTGCAAGTTATCTAGGGAGCAGAGTTGAAGGTAAGATAGGTGAGTGTGACTATACAAAGATCTTTTATGAGAGCGTTTAGACATGATAAGTGCATTTAATAAAGTATAAGAGAAATTTTAACAAGTAATCACATATGTACACATAATGGTAAGGACTAAGGAGGTAATGTTTAAAAAGATCTGACCGTCATAGGGGGTAATCCTTCCTTTTGAGCATGAGTATCTTCTGAAATAGAAAGTTTTTCTTCTGATCTTTGTTTTGAAGAGTCTTCATCCCAACAATCTTGTTCTTCCTTTTATTTTTCCGAATGGTGCCGATGATTCTGAGATGATCTCTTGTCTTGAATCAGCTACACTTATTTATCTTTGATTATTTCCGTTGAGCGCATATTCTTCTTTCTGATGTCTTGAGCCTTGTCGAATATTTCTTCGTTGATTCTAAAACTCCTTTTGATATGTAGATGAAAAGTTCAGAGTCTTGAGATCTTGGCCTTGACATCTTCTGATCATACTGAGTGTTTTGAAATTGATTTCAACCCAGTGTTGTTTTTCTCCTTCTGGATCTCTCTACACTGTTAAGTGTTTGATCTTGAGATCAATAACAGATCCATGCTCTGATACCAATTGAAGGTGGAAAAAACACAAGAAAGGGGGGATTGAATTATGTTCTTTATCAATTTAAAATCCCTTTATGTTCATTTAAGTCTTTTCTTTCTTTTAATTACTTACCTATTGGATTATGCTTTTGATGTTGCGGAAGCATGATGAATACATAACCAATAAGATGTCCAATTTAACTTCTAATAGATATCAGAACTTCTTACTTGTTCAGTACAGTTCTGCGGATTTAAGGCTTGGAAGTTCTATGTTAAAATGATACTTGCAGAAAGTAAAAGACACATGCATTTTTATCCTGGTTCACCTTCTAAATAAGGCTACCTCCAGTCCACCTTCTTCAAGTGATTTTCCTCTCAACAGAGGTCTTAATCCACTATAACCAAATCATGATTACAACTGCACGGTCCTCCGTCATGACTCACATCCTGCACAGCCAACTGCTGTGACTAACCATTTGGACAACGACCCGTTCAGTGATCTCTGTGAGATATTACACCCGTTGACTCAGGCACCCTGCACAGTCTATCTACTATGACTAACCCTGCACAACCAAATGTGTTGTGACTAACCCCTATCTGACTGAACCGTTCAGGGATCCCACCAGGATATAACATTCATCACACTAGTAACCTGCACAACAACCCATTGTGACTAACTCCTACACAGGCAACTGCTGTGACTAACTTCTGATAATGAACCATTCAGGGATTCTAGAAGGATATAACATTCATTTATCTTCTAGAGATTACATGTGTGCTTCTTAGTTAAGCAGATAATCTCATATTCTAAGTATAAATTATAAGATATAACACATTAAGAGCAACAACTCTATGTGTTTTACATTATGAATAAAAGATACATATGTCTTGCAGTCCTCTTGTCTTCAGCTTCTGGATGAGATATTTGCCTTTCTGATTGATAAGCTGAATTATAATATTTTCTCCTGATGATTGCTTCCTCAATCTGATCTTCATCTTCGTTCTTCTTTAAGAAGTTTAAGAGCAACAACTCTTATGTAAATTTGCTTCTTTAATTCTTTCCTTGAATATGGAGGTTGATGTTTTTGTGCAACCACTCCTTCTTGTAAGACCACCTCCTTTAATTCTGATTAAGCATATGTTGAGCATTTGCACGATGGATTGATAGCTTCTTCAGAAATATCTTCTTCTTATTTCTCAGAATCCCATAAGGAGAAGCAGCTCTTATATCCTTTGATTCTGTCTTCATCATCAACTTTTGATGCATCTTTAGTAAGTGTACTACTTAGCTTTCTTGTGATGCATACAGCTCATTTAACAGAGACTGTTTGTCTTCTCTAGACCTCATCTTCTTAAAGGCATATGATAATAATGTTTTTGATCCGTCATACACTTCATGTATGTTGCCTCTTGCATAATTTCTGATACATGTCTTTAAAATTTCTTCTTTCATATTTTCATGATCAGTTTCTCACTACAGATTTTCTTCTAAATTACTTCTTGATCTTTACTCTGTAGATGTATCCTAGATACATACTTTGATGCTTATCCTAGATGCATACTCAGATACATACTAGAACGCATACCTTTAAGTTTGAAGATTTGATCTATTTATAGAGCTTGGTATGTTATCCTTGAGATCTAGCCGTTGAGACTTGTTTGAATGTCGCTTTAAAAACTTTGTCTTGTATGATCCTTTAATGACAAGTGTTGTTCCTAGCAGAGTCTTATCTTCAACATGATGACTACAGGTGATGGCGTGCTTCTTTGAGTAGGCTTGTCTTTCCAATGCGTTGCATGTGGGTTGCTTCTTCTTTCATACTTGGGAGTTGTTCCCTTTTAAATGTTGCAACTGTTCTGCATGTGATGATGTTTTTAACGGCTCTCCCTTGATTTTGAGTTCTTTCAATTCTATATGCTGAGCTATAGTTTCTTTATTAGCTTGTACGTGGCTTCAGCTGATTGTTTGTATGTTATATGTCACTGTATCGTAGTCTTTAGAATTTGTAGCTTCAGAACTTCTGATCTTCATACTTGTGTGATCTTCTGATGTTTGTGAGGCTTTTTGTAGTCGATCTTTCTCATTTATTTCCTTGCAACTTCTGATGTATTTTCTGATTGAGACTATTGTATGTAGACCTTGATATTGCTTATTCTTCTGAGTAATCTTGTCTCTGATTGTTGATTCTCTTGCTTCTGATATGCGGTCTTTGGCTTGTTTGACATGTTCTTAATTAGAACATCTGATAATGATATTTAGCTTTGAAAGTCTTCAGGATATTTCAGATGTGGTTGTTGTACTCTTATCCTAATGAGTCCTGTATAGGTTTATAATATCTGCACATTAAATGAAACCATTAGTAATAAAATTGTTACTTCACAAAATATATGTTCGTTATCATCAAAACCAGATTCTGAACATAGATTCTCAATCTTGTTGTGAAAACTATAATGAAACCTTTGCCGCAGTCGCCAGGTTAGAATCAATAAGACTATTAATTGCCTATGCTGATCAATTTAACATAACACTATATCAAATGGACGTTAAAAGTGCAATTTTAAATGGTTACATCGCGGAAGAGGTGTATGTTATTCAACCCCCTGGGTTTGAAGATTTTATATATCCTGAACATGTATTTAAATTAAAGAAATATTTATATGGTTTAAAACAAGCTCCCAGAGCTTGGTTTGAACGGCTCAGTTCATTTCTCCTAGATAAAGGTCTCACAAGAGGGAAAGTTGATACAACACTCTTTCGTAAATCATTCAAAAAAGATATCTTAATTTTTCAAATATATGTGGATGATATTATCTTTGGAACTTCTAATATCTCGATTGGAAAAGAGTTTTCTAAGTCTATGCAGGAAGAGTTTGAAATGAGCATGATGGGCGAGCTTAAATTCTTTCTGGGAATTCAAATAAACCAAACTTAAGGCACTTACATATATTAAGCAAAATATGTCAAAGAACTTCTGAAGAAATTCAAATTATCAGAAAGTAAAGAAGCAAAAACCCCAATGCATCCTACATGCATATTAGGCAAAGAAGAGGTAAGTAAGAAGGTAGATCAGAAGCTCTATAGAGGTATGATCGGATCACTACTCTACCTAACTGCATCTAGGCCTGATATTCTATTTAGTGTGTGTTTATGTGCAAGATTCCAATCAGATCCTAGGGAATCACACTTGACTGCTGTCAAGAGAATTCTGAGGCATATGAAAGGTACTACTAATGTTGGTCTATGTTACAGAAAATCCAAAGAGTTTAACTTAGTAGGTTATTGTGATGCTGATTTTGCTGGAGATAAATAGAACGTAAAAGTACATCTGGAAGCTATCAGTTTCTAGGAAATAATCTGATCTTCTGGTATAGCAAAAAGCAAGCCACCATTGCACTATCAACTACAGAAGCAAAATATGTTACTGCTGCAGGTTGTAGCACTCAAATGCTTTGGATGAAAAGTCAGTTAGAAGATTACCACATCTATGAGCGTAAGATTCCTATTTTCTGTGATAATACTTCTGCTATATGTGTTTCTAAAAATCCTATTCTTCACTCTAAAGCTAAACACATAGAAATTAAGCATCATTTCATCATGGACTATATTTAGAAAGGGATATTAAGCTTAAACTTTACTGATACAGACCATCAATGGGCTGATATTTTCACAAAACCACTTCTTGAATGAAATCATCTATTGTGCTTATAGTTGAACTATCTGAAGTACAACTTGTTACAAGTTATCATCTAGAAATATCTGACCACTCGGTTCAGAAGTTTGTTTTCTTAGATGAGTCAGAAGCTCAGAAAATAAAACTGTCGATCCACATGAACCTGAAAAATTGAGCACATGTTCAAATATCTGAAAGGTCGCGCGTGTAAGGCAAAATGAGTAATAAGTCATTGGTAACTGTTGCATTAATTCCTCTACATTATCCCTAAAATGTCTTTAATCATAACGCTACTATTTTCTTGGTCATTGAAACATTTATCTCCTTTTCTCTTTATTACATAATGCATGCGATTCTACAGATTGATTACCTAGACCAAACGTTTTCTCTCATCAATCCTCTATAAAAGTCTCCCTTGTCAATATTTTCAAACATTCGTCTATTCAATTCGTGTCATCTTGTTCTCTCAGTAAAACAAAACTTCTTTCCATCATGACAACACATATAACCCTCACTGTCATAAAAGAACAGAACCTATGGCTAGCCAAAAGAGACAACTATTACATCAACCTCTGCCATAAACAAGGATGGGAATCCTACATTTCTCTCCTAAATGGTTTTGTCTTTCCAAATCTTGTCAAAAACTTCTGGGTAAATGCTTCAGTCAGTGAAGATAACCTGAGTATTACTTCCTCTATTCATGGAATTCAACTTACAATCTCTGAAGCATCTATTGCTGAAGTAATTGGATGTTGTTGTACCCCAAAATTTGCCCACACTTTTTAGTGACAAAATTTTCGAAATTATTTTCAAAATTGGATTTTTATAAAATCTTGGGTTCATTTTCATTTGACATCCTGAATTTTATAAATATTCGATTTAAAGTCTATTATAAAATATAGTAGTTTACTCTTAAATTGCTTATATTTTAATAAATAGAAAATGCTGGCTGATGCTTCATATACTTTCAATTGGCTTTTTATTTCAAATAAATAACATAGCACAATTGGTAAGAATGAAAGGCTTGCAAACAGAATGTCACGGGACGCACCTGGACACAAGTACGTCCAGGTTCTTAATCTTGGTCACCAAGAAAGGTCCATGGGCTTTTGGGTTGGATCATTTCCTTTTTAGGAGTGGTTTTAACCTAATTCTCAATCTATAAATAGGGCACCTCTCATCCTCATTCTTGACTAACAATAATCAGAATCACTGCATAAACACTCATAGTTTTACAAATATATTTTTTTTATCTTTTTCAAAACCTTTTCAAAAGTTTTTTTAAAAACCTTTTTGGCCGATGATTTACATATGAGGCCGTCCTCTTATTTTCGACTTTTACCCATATGATGAATATTATCTGATGGTATACATTTTTAAAACTTTCTTTTTATTTATTTTGGAGGCCAAATTACGATTCATGTTTTATCCATTCTCGTGGTTATACATTTTCTAACATATTTTTGGTCACCCTATTTCTAACCCTCTGATCACACACAATAAGAACCTTTCTTTTAAGCTCAATATCATTTTCACTTGTTATAATAAAAACCGCCTTCAATTTCCATTATCCGTCCATCCAATACTAATTTCTTTCAAACTTACTGACATGTAGAAACTTGTTAAATCCCTTTCAATAGTTTCATAAAGGAAGTTCCTAAACCATACCAGATTTAAGTCAAGTAACCTGTAAAATTCCAGTCTACAATTTAAACTTTTTTTAAATACACCATACTCATGTAATTAAACTAACACCATCACAGTCATTATCATAAGGCCAAGGATCTCAAATTGAAAAAGAAACTGAACAATAACAACAACAATCTGTTCTCTTTTTTTGTTATAACAGGTAGCAATAAATTTGGGACAACCGCAAAGAACACCGACGTCCTCCGCCACGAACAGCGTCATCATCATCACCAATCTGCAGCCAGGCCTCCACGGCGGAGCTTGATACGGCCAGATCCCGTCACCGTACGTAGTCGGACCACCACGGTGATCCCCTTCAATCACCGGACCTCCACGCGCCGCAAACCCATGACACAACACCTCCCTCTCCAATCTACAGCCCAGAATGCACCCGATTAAATTATGTCTTATTTCATTGTTTTTACTCTGTTGTTGGTTCTTTGTTTATACCGGGCATGGATATAGAAGAAGATATTACTCTGTTTTTGGTTCTTTGTTTGTGCAGGGTATGGATACAGATGAAGAAATGCAGAGAGAACCAATTGAAAAAGAAGAAACACGGTCAAGGCAAGGGAAGGACGCTGGACCGAATTAGGAAAGAGGTGGACCGGCTGCACCACTTAAATTTTAGGGTTTATTTTGTCTTCTTATGGTTTGGGCTTAAGGCCCAGCGAATCACTACCTGCACCCCTATCGTACAACGCCTACACCTCTCCCAAGACTGATTCAAATGATTTTGGGCCTTCCTTCAAAGATCCAGCGAATTTCTCTTTTACTTTTGCTAATGACCTTGCTTTCTTTAACAAAAATAATAACAATAAAAATCATAAAAAATTAGACATTAGTTTTTTAAATTAAATTTAACTTAGGCATATTTTTAGACCTTAGGATTAATTTAATTAATTAGAGTTTAAGATTTAGGTTTTTTAATCAACTTAATTTCACTTATTTAGAATTAGATTTAATCACTACTAACATTTTCTTCTAAAAAATACTAACACTAAAGCATTTGTTTCTGACTTTTATTATCTTTCCGCTATTTTATTTTCTTAGGAAATTGTATAGGTATCAATTGTAATAGCGTAGATTTATTTTCTCGCACGTTTTCTTTTCCGCACCTCTAATTATTGTAAACCCCTCCTTGAAGCCCTGTAATAGTTAGGACTCTATATTCCTGCTTTTACTTTCTTGCAATATTTATCTGTGTGTGTTAGTAAATTAGGGCGTGGAAAGAAATTAATCTCGATCTAGACCACTAATTAGAAGATAAAAATATTTCAAAACAAAACACGTGATTGCTGCACACACTCACCCCTAGGGTACGCCCCTCTTGGTTGCCTTCGATTATAAGGTCGTGTCCCTCGAAATGTAGACGTACCCATCAGCAAAGGTCCCTCAATATAAAAATCGCCACTAAGTCCCTCGATGACCCTCGACTGTTGCCTACGAAAAAAGTGACGATCGTCCCTTCGAAATTGCTAAGGGTACCTCTACTTGTTGCCTTCAAACGACCTCGATGACCCTTCGATGACCCTTACGTCCAATAAAACAAGGACTACCTACTTCTATATAGTATGGATTGTCCTGGGAACTTTAAAAATTACAGAAAAAGATCAATCAATTAGGGTAGTACTCTTAAACTGCCTAGCTCAATAAAAACATCTTTTCAATATTCTTTCAAAAAAACTAAGGCTACGCATTTACGCTAAAGTCCTTATACTCCTTTTCAATTCGAAACAAACAAACATGAGCTAAGCAAGTTAAGAGCCCGTAGATAACTACGGATGAAAAGGGTGCTTGCACCTTCCCTTTTCATAACTTACCCCCCGAGCCTGTTTTCTTTCAAATAAGGTCTTTTTCTGTACTTTTTACCTTTCCTAACATTGGACAAAATAAAAGTCGGTGGCGACTCATGCTCACCGCAACATTGGTTGCTTTAAAAATAAAAGTCAGTTCACCGAGTTACAGAACTGGCGACTCTGCTGGGGATTATTTTAAGAGGGGTTTACCTTAGGGCTTAGTTCATTATAAATGTTTTTAATTGTTTGTTTGTGTGCTTTATTTTTAAGGGAAATGCTTGGGTTTGTTATTGTGTGAAAGATCCTACACCCGGATCTGAGTACCTTAGGTAAATGGCATGAGATCAAGGAGACTGCACAGCGTATACTGATGTGGTTGATCTGATGGCCATCGTTAGTGTGACACATTGGTTTGTCCTGGTGTTCCTTGGGATCCGACCTGAGGAAATGCTTGGCTACCGCGTGGTGTCATTAAGCACTAATTCGCCCCTAGAACCTTAGTTGAACTAAACTTTGGCCTTTTAGAAAGTAGCGAGATGGCTGGCTTTGGTTCCGACTGAAGTTGGTTGATACTCGAAGCTACACTCATATGAACTGGACTTTCGGGACCTTTTTGGTTGGTGATTCGATCGCCGAACTGAGATAAGCGCCTTCGAGAAAGGTCAATGATATGAGCCCCCTAGAACCCGGTCTTTATATAGGACAGGTTGAGCCAACTAAACCTCAGTGGGGAGGGTAGGTACCTATGGACTTCATGCAAGCCTTTAAACCTAAGGCTACTTGTGTGACTTGTTTGTATTCATTATCTAACAACTTGGTTTCCTTGCAGGATTTGTTTATACCCTAACCGTTTGGTTTCCTTACAGGATTTGTTTATACCCTAACAATTTGGGTTCCTTGCAGGATTTGTTTATACCCTAACAATTTGATTTTCTTGCAGGATTTGTTTATACCCTAACAATTTGATTTCCTTGCAGGATTTTGTTTGAACTATTTGTAGGACTTACTCGTCCTCGCCACCTTGTACTTAATGCATGACATCATGACATCATAACATAGCATGTTAACTAACCCTTTAAAGGATCTTTAAGAAATTTAGGACGCACAATTTCAGGTGTCATTACCAAGGACTGAATTCCTATCAAGGGGCAAGAGGATTTATTTTCCTCTGGCCATATGTCTTCCAGTACAGAGGTACAGTACCTATCAAGGGGCAAGAGGATTTATTTTCCTCTAGCCATGTGCCTTCAAATTCAGAAGTACCCCGAATCGGAGGCTATGACCCACTAGATATGGTGAGCTTGATTCTTAAAGAAGTACGTTCAAAGATGGAAGTCGAAGTTCTTCAACAAAGCTGTAACTACATTTCAATGTTGCAAACTAAATTCCATAAAGATCCTTGAAAACATTGCATATACATTTGCATACATATCATTGCATAACAGGTTTCCAGACAACGAGCTTCTCATTTTCTGCCTCAAATCCCTAAAGCTTGATACTTACAACTCCTTTGTGGCTTCGTCAGAATCTTCTTCTTAAAAGTAATTTGTAGTTCAGATACGAACGCTTGGTTTGGTTTCCTCTCTGGGGCACTTGGTCAGTCGATCGATAATTGCCAACCAGTCCGAGATAAGGTACAAGACCTGATTGATGCAAAGGCTATCATATTCACATCTGCAGGCCAGATTTGAAGTTCTCCTCCGACTCAATGGACCTTCTGAAGCAATAAGTCCATACGGAGAAAATCTCCTCAATGTTGGCAATTCGTAATTTCTCATGCATTTTCATGCGTAATCTTTCTTGTTCTTGTTCAATACTGTCTATATGCAATACTTGTTTGTTTTTGAACTAAAATAACGATGCATTGGATATGTTTGTCTTGAAAAAATTCATTTGCTCTCGCTCTAATATGTCTTTATTTGCTTGTGATACCAAACTCTCAGTGATAAAGCATGGTGACTCTGAAGGGAGAATGACGAACACATAATACCAATAATCTCAATTGGTGTGCTTTCGAGTAAAACCCTGTTGATGATGTACAGGCATTGTTTCAAATCCCTAAACACTGGAGTTATAAGGAAGTTAATCCCTTGTCAACCCCTTTGAGCCTTGAAGTAGGAGTTTTCTTTTCTATATGAAAAACCCTCATATTTAACCTAGGGGCAGGGTAGTGTTCAGTTAACCTGATCGAGCGTTCAACATTCATCAGGAGCACGCATCCAAGGATACAACAATGGCTATCCTTCAAAATATTAAGGAAATGTCAATACCACAATGGTCATCCCTCGTCAATAAAAAAATGAGGCAGTCACAATATTTCCAATCAATCGAAGACGTCTCAGGGTCACATGATTTGTTCAAAAAAAGAAAAAGAAAAAAATGAATCGAAAAAGAAAAAAAAAAGAAAGCCCGCTAAGTCAACAAAGTTGAAAACAAGTGACTTAGGCAAAAATTAGGGCATCCCGCTGGACTTCAAACCCGAAATTCAAAAGAATTTGTCTAAACAAAAGTCAAGGAAAAATGAAAAAAAAAACTTGAAAAGAAAGGATTGCGAAACAAAAGATCCTTAACAAAAAATTCATGTGATCAGACACCAAATAAAAATGGTAGAGTGACTGCCATGTCTAAACACCTCATCGATTCCTCAATCGTCTCAAACTCCTCTTGAAGGATGAATGCTCGCATCGAGTTAACTGAACTTAGGTTGGAGAACATCACGAAGGGGGTTGGCACCAATAAAATTTTGAGCCTAAAAATCTTTTTTTTCTAAAAAACCGTGAACTTGGCCACGTTACAACCCTCAAAAGTCCTAATTGAGGCAGGGTTAATTCGAAAGCATACTTTAACGAGAATACGGTAAACTCACTCCTAGGAGTTTTGCTAAAACGCTTGAGTTGGTATCACACTACCTTTCACGAAAAAATCGATATTTTGACATCCTTTCAAAAGTTTAAAAAAAAAAAAAACTTCAAGATAAACATGAACTTTGCATTAGAATTATATTTCTCATAATAAACATTCGTGCATATGAACAAGTACTTGACACCAGGAAAGCTTCCATCATGAATTGCAGACAAAAAGTCTAATCCTCTAAAGTGACAAGTTGGCTTCAGAACTCCGTTGAGTTTGAAAGAGAATATCTCAAATACTGATCACCCTCAGGAGCACAAAAACAGTTGAATACCCTTTGGAGTAAGAATTCATATATCTGGGGCAATCAGGTCAAGACTTGAAACCTCCCTCAGAAGTGTTGATCAATCAGGGGCATTGTTCCTAAACTCATGATACTGGGGCAAGTTGCTTATAACAGCACAAATCTCAGGAAACCCTCCCGACAGGCATGCTTCAGAAGTGCTCCGAAAAGCATAAAGATTTCCCACGACTGACTCAGTTGGCTAAAACGCCAATGTGTACAAGGGGCATGACATTTTATTGTCCAATTCATCTGGGACAGTCAAGTCGAGATTCAAATAATATCTCAAAGGCACTGAACAGTCGGGAATTTATTTTCCCCGCAAAACACTGATACAGTTTACCGTAATTATTAACAACATTTGCATTCATACATCATACATCTCATGGCATATGCATAACAATCTCATTCATTTCAAAAAACATACAATACATCATGACATTGCATAAAACCAACTTTATCTTTCAGGTCAACCAATCTGTCAGGCAACTATCGTCAACAAAATTAAATACAGCCTAAAGTATTGCTCTTTCAGATATGGTCTAATGTACGGCTCGTTCTGACATCCTTCATCAGATATGGTTTAATGTACGACTCGTTCTGATATTCTCCTTCAGATATGGTTTAATGAATAACTAGTTCTGATGTCCTACTTCCAGATATGGTCTAATGTACGACCCGTTCTGGTATTCCTCTTCAGATATGGTTTAATGAATAACTCGTTCTGATGTCCTACTTCCAGATATGGTCTAATGTTACTTCACAAAATATATGTTCGTTATCATCAAAACCAGATTCTGAACATAGATTCTCAATCTTGTTGTGACAACTATAATGAAACCTTTGCCGCAGTCGCCAGGTTAGAATCAATAAGACTATTAATTGCCTATGCTGATCAATTTAACATAACACTATATCAAATAGACGTTAAAAGTGCAATTTTAAATTGTTACATCGCGGAAGAGGTGTATGTTATTCAACCCCCTGGGTTTGAAGATTTTATATATCCTGAACATGTATTTAAATTAAAGAAATATTTATATGGTTTAAAACAAGCTCCCAGAGCTTGGTTTGAACGGCTCATTTCATTTCTCCTAGATAAAGGTTTCACAAGAGGGAAAGTTGATACAACACTCTTTCGTAAATCATTCAAAAAAGATATCTTAATTTTTCAAATATATGTGGATGATATTATCTTTGGAACTTCTAATATCTCGATTGGAAAAGAGTTTTCTAAGTCTATGCAGGAAGAGTTTGAAATGAGCATGATGGGCGAGCTTAAATTCTTTCTGGGAATTCAAATAAACCAAACTTAAGGCACTTACATATATTAAGCAAAATATGTCAAAGAACTTCTGAAGAAATTCAAATTATCAGAAAGTAAAGAAGCAAAAACCCCAATGCATCCTACATGCATATTAGGCAAAGAAGAGGTAAGTAAGAAGGTAGATCAGAAGCTCTATAGAGGTATGATCGGATCACTACTCTACCTAACTGCATCTAGGCCTGATATTCTATTTAGTGTGTGTTTATGTGCAAGATTCCAATCAGATCCTAGGGAATCACACTTGACTGCTGTCAAGAGAATTCTGAGGCATATGAAAGGTACTACTAATGTTGGTCTATGTTACAGAAAATCCAAAGAGTTTAACTTAGTAGGTTATTGTGATGCTGATTTTGCTGGAGATAAATAGAACGTAAAAGTACATCTGGAAGCTATCAGTTTCTAGGAAATAATCTGATCTTCTGGTATAGCAAAAAGCAAGCCACCATTGCACTATCAACTACAGAAGCAAAATATGTTACTGCTGCAGGTTGTAGCACTCAAATGCTTTGGATGAAAAGTCAGTTAGAAGATTACCACATCTATGAGCGTAAGATTCCTATTTTCTGTGATAATACTTCTGCTATATGTGTTTCTAAAAATCCTATTCTTCACTCTAAAGCTAAACACATAGAAATTAAGCATCATTTCATCATGGACTATATTTAGAAAGGGATATTAAGCTTAAACTTTACTGATACAGACCATCAATGGGCTGATATTTTCACAAAACCACTTCTTGAATGAAATCATCTATTGTGCTTATAGTTGAACTATCTGAAGTACAACTTGTTACAAGTTATCATCTAGAAATATCTGACCACTCGGTTCAGAAGTTTGTTTTCTTAGATGAGTCAGAAGCTCAGAAAATAAAACTGTCGATCCACATGAACCTGAAAAATTGAGCACATGTTCAAATATCTGAAAGGTCGTGCGTGTAAGGCAAAATGAGTAATAAGTCATTGGTAACTGTTGCATTAATTCCTCTACATTATCCCTAAAATGTCTTTAATCATAACGCTACTATTTTCTTGGTCATTAAAACATTTATCTCCTTTTCTCTTTATTACATAATGCATGCGATTCTACAGATTGATTACCTAGACCAAACGTTTTCTCTCATCAATCCTCTATAAAAGTCTCCCTTGTCAATATTTTCAAACATTCATCTATTCAATTCGTGTCATCTTGTTCTCTCAGTAAAACAAAACTTCTTTCCATCATGACAACACATATAACCCTCACTGTCATAAAAGAACAGAACCTATGGCTAGCCAAAAGAGACAACTATTACATCAACCTCTGCCATAAACAAGGATGGGAATCCTACATTTCTCTCCTAAATGGTTTTGTCTTTCCAAATCTTGTCAAAAACTTCTGGGTAAATGCTTCAGTCAGTGAAGATAACCTGAGTATTACTTCCTCTATTCATGGAATTCAACTTACAATCTCTGAAGCATCTATTGCTGAAGTAATTGGATGTCCATCCAGGAATAATGATGCACGTCTCACTGTTTTTGACAATGCTAATGCTTTTTTCGTTCCAAATGACTTAAGTAAACTACCTCTTCGTCTCAGAAACAATCCCTACTATCTCTCTTCATCCAAACAAGTCTGGTTTAGGATGATTCTCTCAAACTTCATTCCTCGAGGAAAATTCCATAAATTCCTATATGCTAGAGATAGGTTCCTGATCAATCGCCTGGAGTCAAATAAACCCGTATATTTGGACACTTGAGAGAGTCTCTAATTTCCTTCAAGTGTGGTCAAGAATTCTTCATACCCTATGGAAGAGTCTTTTCAGCTTATTTTGAATCTACAGGAATAATGAACACTCTTCGCATCTCAGAACTTCCGAACAAAAGAGAAGCATTGTATGCTGAGCATTGTGATTGTTTTTTCTTTCATGGAGGCTATTATGAATCTAACTACTAGGTGTCTGTGTTCCTTGAGCCTGTATCCATCTTTTTCTGATCAATGAATATTTTTTCTGTCTGGGATAGTATGACTTTTTTAATGCTTATAACAGTCCTACTTGACTAAAATAACTCATACATTATCATACGCTGTTTGATTATGACAAAAAGGGGGAGAATTATAACCCAAAAAAAAGTATGTCAATTAAAACCTCTTAGAAATTTTGAAGAAACAAAAAAAGGGTAAAATCAAGGATAAATATTCAATAAATTGTGTACCAAAATTCTCTGTTGTTAAAAGAATGCAGGAATACATATTCTTAGAATTTCTGAGAAGATGTGCGTATGAATTGCCACATCCATCAAACTTTTGAAGAATCAAGTCAAGGAGAAAATCACTCAGGGATGTTATCTATTACATTTTTCTTTAAATATTTATTTCAGGGGGAGATTACACATCTCAGGGGAATACATTTCTTTCATATACAAAATTTCAGAACACAATGTAAATGCTTTGTCATCATCAAAAAGGGAGAGATTCTTAGAACATAGTTTGGTTCTAATCATATTTTGGTGTTTTGATGATAACAAACAAATAAATTTTGTATAAGCAAACATGGTACTCTAATTATATATATTTCTGATTTCAGAAGATGTACCAGTACCAGCACAATCAGAACTTGGAATAAAAGTAAAGAAGGATAAATGCAAGAGATATTCAAGTCTTCAAGGCAACTTCTGATACTGCACCAAACTGCTGTAAATACATCTACAACAGAAGTTGAAATACAAAGCTGAACAGAAGATCACGAAAGAATATATCTACAACAGAAGTTGAAATACAAAGCTGAACAGAAGATAACGAAAGAATATATCTACAACAAAAGCTGAAATGCATAGCTGATCAGAAGATCACAAAGATTGATTCAAAATAAAGCTGTTAAAGACATAATCATTAGTAAAACGGCTGCAACACTCCAAAGCGCAATTCCCAAGGTTGATTAAAGAAGTTATCCACATGCAAATCCTTGGAAGAAAACAAAAGCTGAGACAAACATGCAAACCATTTAATGCTGCGAAAAGGAGTTGAAGTTAACGGATAAAAATCGAGAGTCTATATATACTTATGATCTCTTGAATCAAATACAACAATCACACATGAGAACATCATTATTCTGAAGATCATCAAGTGTGAAGAAAAACTCTTTGAAGAAAATTTTCATATTCATTCTCAGAGTTCATTACTTTGTACTTAATTTTGGTGAAATATCACAGTGGTGATTATAGCTTTCTAGAAGCAATAATATACACTGTCATTAGAAGTTACGTGGTAACTGAGTCCTTGAGAGACCAGTTGGGTCAGGAGTCTCAAGAAGTCTAGGACTAGTTAAGTCTTAGAAGTTGGTTAGTCACAAACTGTTGGTTTATGCAGGATTGTTAGTCACCAGCAGTTTGGCTCGTGCACTATATTATGAGTCACGGCAGTGGTTCGTGCAAGTGTAATCAGATTCTGATTATAGTGGATTAAGTCCTCGTTGAGAGAGGCAAATCACCTTTTTGAGGGTGGACTGGAGGTAGCCTTATTGAGAAGGTGAACCAGGATAAAAATAATTGTGTATTATTTATCCTTCCTTCATCAAGTTCTGTTTTAGAGAATCACTTACTCAACCCCCCTTCTAAGTGTTTTCTCAACCTTCACTGTCTGGATTATGTTAGAATTCCGGATCCAAAACGAGTTAAATTCACTAGTAGAGCATACAAATGTGTTTTCATTGGGTATGCGGCAAACAGTAAGGCATATAGGTTTTATGACCTAAATGCAAAAGTGATCATAGAATTAAATGATGTTGATTTCTATGAAGACAAATTTCCCTTCTAATCGAGAAATAGTGGGGGCACACAATCGAGTCACATTCCTGTGATACGAATGGAGTCCGAGATGATAGAACTAGCCACAGCTAGTGAAGAAGCAAGTTGGTTAAGATGTTTGCTATCTGAGATTCCCTTATGGGAAAAACCTATGCCAGCTGTGTTGATCCACTACGATAGTACCGCGGCTATTGCAAAAATCGAGAACCGTTAATATAATGATAAAAGACGTCAAATTAGAAGAAAACATAACACTGTTGGAGACTATATCTCTAAAGGAGCTGTAAGAGTGGATTATGTACGCACTGATGAAAACTTAGCAGATCCTTTGTCGGAAGGATTAGCTAGAGAGAGACTCCATAATACATCCAAGAAGATAGGACTAATTCCTATATATAAATGAGTTTCTCATGATGGTAACCCGACCTAAATGATTGGAGATCCCAAGAAATAGGTTCAATGGGTAATAACAAGTTGTGATTAATATGTAGCAATCATGCTAAGAGTAAATATGAGAAGCATAAATCCTGAAGTAATAAGAGGAGGATATAATAGAAACTCTTAATGAGATCTATACTATGTATGAAGGAGTACCTAGGCTACAGGAGTACTCTTGGTAGACTCACCTATGTGATTGTGGAACTAAGGTCGGTTCCTATGGATTTTGAGGCTGAATTTCTAGAGCCTCCACTAAACCGGGATACACGTGCAGGGCCATTAAAACCACGGGCTATTAAGAATACACCTTAATGAAAGGGTTGGGTGCGGGTCTGATGTGTGAGATAGAGTTTAAGATAATAGTGTCACTCTTGTTGAATCGGAATCCTACTTGCTACGCAAAGGTTCAAGTCGTAGACACCTTTGCTTATGCACAATCTTAGAAACGTTTGACGTATTTCTAAAAATCACCTTTTAAGTTCAAGTGGGGGATTGTGGGAATACTTGGAATGATCATAATTTGGAGGAGGAGTTGGAATGATTTATTGACATTAAATGAGTAATAAATGAGCATAAGTAAAAACTAATATGGAGGTGAATTTGAAAAGATTCATTTTAAGTCCCACATTGGAGGGAACACAAATATTAGTAGTATATATATTCCAACTTGGACAATTATTGTTGAGCCCAAGGGCACCTACAATTTTGTAAAGGAGTGAGGACACACCAATATGCCAAGAAGACACACAGACACGCGTGTGCACCGCTACCGCCGTCCGGCCGGCCAGCTGAACTCGGCTAGGTTCGGTTCGGTCTACATGAATTAATTTTTTGGAACCTGAATTAGTGGAAATTTATTATCATTAATTAATTAATTAATTCGGTGAAAAAAATTAAAGGCAATTAATTAATATTTAATATTAATTAATTACGAAGTGGTGATGTGTCCTCTAAGACAAAGTCTTAACCTAAATTTTGAATAAGTTTGCTTGCCCTCCAAGAGTCACTCGTGACTTGTTGACCAAGTGAAGAAAAAGACTACTTTGACTTAGCCGGTTTTACTCTCCCTCGGTTTTCGTTCACGATTTTGTCTACTCAGTTTGATATGTTGCCTATAAATACTGTCCTTCCATTCATTTGCAAACTACTCCAGAATTCACAATCAAATTCTTTCTTCTTTCTCTACTCTGCTTCATCTAAATATTTCTTTTCTACTTTTCGAATGGAATTTATTTCAGATACTGTCATTGTAAGTCATCGTAAAAACAAAGGCTTGACATTACAAAGGATAGTAAGCTTCCTCAGAAGTACAAGCGACATCAACGTTCAATGATCAACAGAAGTTTTGACTTTGTATTCAGAAGCTTCAAAGAACAGCATAAATTGCTCCAATTAAATCAGATGCAAGAAATCACGTTACTCAATGCAAAGACAAAATTATGACATCTTTTGTCATCTACATTTTGATAAAGGAAAACACGTTACCAAGAGAAACTGTCTTGAAAGAAGGAAAACAAGAAAGACAGGCTACCAAAAGATAAGATTCGCCTTGGAAATAGGTGTGTCATCAAGCAGTCTAAAGCAAGCATTAAATGCTATATCCAAATATAGTTCAAATGGTAATATTCCAACGGTAATAACAGACTTCTATAAAAAGAGAAAAACTATGATAGAAGCAAATATACAAGAGATGAGAGTGAAATAGTGTGAGCAAGAAAATAAGTATAAGATCAACTAAGCTGAAACGATTATGTTGAAATACATATCATAAGCCTATGAAAAGTAAAATCAAAAAGTGAAAAAGAAAATCCTGCATGTTTTGCACTATGCTCCAATGGAGTTATAAGAAATCCACAAATGCTTGATCAATGAATACATATCTCATGTTGAATGACCAAAAGAAAATGAATACACTGAGTTGCTGCTCTACAGTGTTTCATGTTTACTTATGATCATTAATGTGTTATCATCTGTAACAAGTTTTGTGATCGGTATTGAAGAAGAAGAAGATGAAGATCAAAGAACAAGAAACAATTCATACAAAAGCTGCTGCTCTAAATCTGCTTTCAAAAGAAGAAGAAGATCTCATCCAGAAGTTGAAGAAAAGAAGACTACAAGAATATTTTCATTTTTTGTAACTTTATGTAAAAAAAATAGAGTTGTTGCTCGTATTGTGTTATATCTTAGGAAACTTTTGATAGATTGTTTAGGCACCAAAAGTGACTTCTAGTCAGAGTGTCGTAAACATATGTACTTAGAATAGGAGAAAATCTGCTTGACTAAGAAGCATACTTGCAATCTCCAGAAGATCAATTTGATAAATTGGTGTTCCTTGGGTATCCTCTGATTTGGATACTTGAGAAGTCCTTGAGATCTGGTTAGACTCTTGGAGGGTTCTAGGTCAATAAACGTTATATCTCATGGAGATCACTGAACGGTTTATTGTCCAGGGTTAGTCACGAGTTCTTGGCTTGTGCAGGGTTAGTCACGAGCAGTTGGCTTGTGCAGGAGTTACTAGGTTGATGAACATTATATCTTGCTGAGATCACTGAACGGTTCATCATCTAGGGTTAGTCACTCACGGGTAGCTTGTGCAGGAAGTTAGTCACGACAATTGATCGTGCAGTTGTAATCAGATTGGTTATAGTGGATTAAGTCCTCGATTAAGAGAGGAAAAATCACCTGAGGAGGGTGGACTAGAGGTAGCCTTATTGAAAAGTTAAACCAGGATAAAAATGAACGTGTATTTTATCTTCTACGTCATTCATTTAACTTAGAACATTCATTGATTGTCTTCAGAACTGTTCTTGACCTAGTCAGAAGTTCTGATGGAGTAAAGAAGTTAAATTGAATAAGTATCTCATTGGTTATGTCATAACTAACATGCTTCCGCACCAATGTTCTAAGCATATCCTGATAATGAGATATTAGAAGAAAGAAAAGATTTATAGAAAGGGAAATTAAAATATGAAAGAACACAATTCAACCCCCCCTTTCTTATGTTTTTCTCCACCTTCATGAATACGGTGTGATCTGAAGTTATCTGAATCTGAAGGACATCATCAAACATCTCTTCCGATTCAATTCACATCCTTTTTTATTATGAAAAAAAGGGCAAGAAGAGATGGATTAATTTGATAGAAGAAACATGTAATGAGTCTTAGACTCATGGGGAGTATCATTCTTAACATAAACTTTATTTTTCATGATATTACCCTATTAAATTGTTCCATCAAAATACATGTTTTGGTCATCATCAAAAAGGGGGAGATTGTAAAAACAATATTTGTTCAAGCAATAAGTCTATATGTTTTGACGATAACAACACATATATTTTGTATGTAACAATTTAGTTTCTAATAGTTTTCTTGAGTGTGCAGATATTCTGTTCAAAAAGATTCTGGATTGCTATCCGCAAAGAATCGTCATAAACAAACAAGGCAACTCAGAAACATTATTTGCTGCTGAATGATCATTAGAAGAAGTTACTCTGCACTTCTCCACAAGTTTCTACTTCAGAAGTTGCAAGTAATCAGAAGGAGTCAAAGTCAGAACCAACACTCCAACATTAGAACTTAGCATGCAAGATCGTGCTTTCAAGCATAATTCAGAAGCTGGGATTTGTCCATCAGAAAAGCTGCTTCTTATATCTCTAAAGACAAAGTCGAAGATTCTGAATACAGATCAGATACATCTGAAGTCAAGTCAAGCACAAGACAAAGATTCAAGAATTAGAAGTGCCTTCATCAAAGGAAGAACTCATATTCAGATTGGCTGCTGTCATAAATATTTGGAAAGCAAGGTTCTAACTTTAAGGACTCTGAAGCAAATCTGGACAAGCTACAATATCACAAGTCAAATCCATATCAGAAGTCAAGTATCATTTCTTCAGTAGAGCTGCTGCTACAAATTCTGATAAACGAGAATCTGACTCTCGTGGGATAACGATTCTACTCATATCTCAAAGTAGTTTCTGATCTACACATCAGAATCATTATTTGAAAGAAGACAAGTTGAGCTCCTCCAAGCGTACTACTTCAGAACCAGAAGTACATTATATGAGGATACGATCAAAAGAACTTGGTCAAGAAGGAAATAGTATAGTAGTACATCTCTAACCATGTAAGTACTATTCCTCAAAAGTTGTCTCCCACCAACTACAGTATATCAATCTACAAGACAAAAGAAAATACCATCCAAGTACTATTCATAGCAAAAGCTTGATTTTATCCGTTGGGAACTAGCCGTTGGGATTGAAAAAACCTTCTTAACCTTCAACGTTTCTTTTGAGAACTATATAAGAAGATTGAATCATCCAACACAAGGTAATGACATTGGGAACACCTTTGTTATTCACATCTATGCATAGCTTCTGATGCCGCTAGCAACGCTACAAAAATAGATGTTATATTTGAAATTCTTGTAAGGTAGTCCCAGATGTCAAATGACATGTCAAGGCATCTAGTCTGTTATAAAAGCTGCAATGGTAGGATAGGATGATCTTCAATTTTGTTTCAACACTAGTATGCTAAAAGATCATAAGAATACTGGAGCCATTTATGCATAATGATAACACAGTTATCACAAACATGTTTTAATCTGGGTTGGTTCTATAAAAGCACAAGCTTTGGAAGTATTCCCTGATTTCGTATAAGATGTTACATCTTATACCAGATTAATAAACCAGTGCAGAAAATAAATAGCTTAATGAATTGTTTACCCAGTTCGGATTCACAATCCTACTTTGGAGGCTACCAAGCCAGGGGCAACACCACTAAATAGAATCAATTCATAGACCCTCAACAAACAACCAGTTTGCGATCTAATCACTTAATACTACCCATGCTATACTTCTACCTAAGACTCACCTAGGTATGAGACCCTCCTCAAATCCATTCAATCACAACATGTGATAACATCAACTAAGAAATTGAAGACACGCTTCAAGACAAAAAAATACTTGATCTTGCTTAAAAGCTTCGATCAAGAAACAAAACACTCAACTCTTACCTACAGGTTTTGAGTGAGAATAACACTTCTCTTACCTACAGGTTTTGAGAAGAACATGACAGCCATCCCACAACCCGGGTGATCTACCTTGACAAATCCTAATGATTACATCTTTTTAATACCTGTATTACTCACCAACTAGGTTACAAAGCTTCCTATTTATAACCTATTCCCAACTAGACCTAGGCCTTCAATCACAGCCTTATTTACAGTTACAAATCAGCAGAAAACTTCTGCTAAAGGAAAGGTCTTCAATCATAAGTTTCCTAAATTATCTCCATAATTAGAAATTGCATAATCTTCAATATTCTGACTTGATTCTTTTGACCTTGAAACATGCGCCACATAGGATTGCATAATATTCCATAGAATATTCTGCATTTGTTGAGTACATACTGAATCTTCATATTCCAGCTCAGCAGGCGCGATGTCATTAGTTTCTGCATATGATATGTCATAAGACATGTTGTCACCGAACATGTCTCAACATTCCATAGAACATCTTGCTTTTGTACCTGTTTTGTACCTGTTTACATTTGCAAGTTCTATACATCCTATTACATATTGCTGCTACTACAGTTTAGCCAAACATAAATGCCAATCACATAATTCAAAGAATTAACAATCTCCCCCTTTGGCTTATTTTGGCTAAAACTACACATATAATTATAATTACATTTATACTCGATTTGCAGCAAAACATAAACTACAAACTGAAGAAGCACAGGCCTTTCATATCTTTGATAGTTTTCATATATTCTTTAATCTTCTTTGTCTTCAAAGACTCCTTTGTTCTTTTGACAGGAGTGCATCAAAAATACCTCTCCCCTTTTTTAGCCATAATATGGAAAAGGGAACATCCATGTCATAACATCTTGTTCGACATCTGCATCATCTGCATGTGCATCTGTGGAGTACACACGATGTGAGGTACACACATTGTGCCGTACACGAGGAAGAAGATAGGAGAGACTTTCCGACAACACAGAAACCAGTTCTTGTCACTGAAGACCAATGGTGAAATAAGAGAACTCTTAATTACTCGTTGAGGAGCATAAGAAGAAATTAAAGATCAAAGCCTCCACCACTTCTCGTAACTTAGAACACAAATCATAATTGTGTTCATAACTCAGATCACAAATCACAACAACAATAGCTCCAACTATAGGCATGAAAGTACATATGATTGGACATGTTTTGACGACCTCATATGAGAGCTGATGACAGAAAAATTTAGCATCACCAGCCCATGTTTCTCTTTTTCTGGTCAAAACATGGCATGCCAACCCATCACAATACCAGACCCAGACACAACTTATCTATACACAAACAATTGACATATTAGCTGTTATAGGTGATACACAATTATGTTGTGACTGAAGAGGAGAGATGACACCATTATATAGTCATTTGTAATCATAGAAATTAACGATGGTTTTGGTCTTTGTCAAAGGCGTTATTTAGGAAACATACCCAAAAGCAATTACACTTTCCAAAGCGGTTTCTGACTATTTCTTCTGGAGGGATTTATTTCTAAAACCAACGCATGCACAGTCATCAATTACAATTTACACCTTCTACTAATGTGTATAGATTGTATCAAAAAATATTTCCTTGTCTGGCTTAATTGATAATTATGTCCTCAAACATGTCCTAACATCCTGTCAGACATTGCCTTAAACCACCTTTTCAAAACTCATATACACAAACCAAGCCTCTTCAAATAGACTTGAGGAAAAATCTTATCAACCAGATTAATAACCGCCCAATAAGTCTACTAACTCCCCATGTCATAGACACAATACTCCTGTTGCTCGTAACCACTTCAACACAAAATAAAATCCACATGTATCTCTTCACATGCTTACAATGAAGAACCATAACTAGTGAATTTACTCATATCCTTGTGAAAACAATCCTGAACCAAAATATCTTACTTATTGATTAGTTAACTCAACAATGACATACCAGCTACCTGGCATAACCAATCCACCCAACTTCAAGATACTCTTACTGTAGGACTTAGGAGATTTGACTAACTCATCACATGTGCAATATTTTCAAAGTATC
Source organism: Vicia villosa (assembly GCF_029867415.1). Classification (NCBI taxonomy): domain Eukaryota; kingdom Viridiplantae; phylum Streptophyta; class Magnoliopsida; order Fabales; family Fabaceae; genus Vicia; species Vicia villosa. The sequence continues at coordinate 44,830,132 of NC_081184.1, forward strand.
ACATGTTGTATTTCCAACTCGTCCTTACACCTGGCATCACCAGACACTGTAAATTCACATGACTCTTGCAGGACCAGCACCTCCTCTTGGAGTAAAACCTTACAAACTAGCTACTCAAGGCTAGAAACAAACAAACCCAGGAAAGGACACAACTAGCTACATCTTGTTGCAATATGTCCAGACATGTTATCTGACATCCTCATAAGGAGAAAACAAAACTCCATACATTCATTAATCCACCAATCCATTGCTCCTCATGTCAATGATGACCAAAACTCTCAACTGATCATAAGCACTTGAGCACACAAACACTTCTCTATGGAGAATATTCACAAACACTAGCTCAATAACTCCACGCACTTTGAGTTGCTTATATATAAGGTACACTTCTGGTTTATGCCCTTAAACCTTCATGCATGTTGACATGACTCTAATATTTCATGTAACCACAGTTTGCAGAAGGAATCTTCAAGAATGCTAATCGTGCCATTCTTCTGCTCCTAACATTCACTAGTAGTAGTGTGTCAAAAAAAAAACATTCACTAGTAGTTGTTGATACTAAGTGATTTCTTCAAAACCCAAAAATAGTAGGTATGCATTACCTGAACATACTACTCTAAATAAACTCAACCCCATAGTCCCAAACCTCTTCATAGGCTGATATTAGTAATGATGTTTACGAAATTAATTGGACATCACCAGCATTTACCTCAGAACCTATCAGATTTTGTTCTGGTATCATCATCCAAGGGACTTATATTCACAGAAGTCCAAACACAACTCCCTAATTACAGAACAGGATCTCAAGAGATCTTATCTTTACCATCTACCAGACATCAGAACATACTTTAAGAGAAATAAACTCTCAAAACATTTTCTGAAGACAAATGTTCAAAAAAAATTGCATCCAATCAACTTACACCCACTCAGTCTCCTGTCAGAGGTTTTGTAACTAATACACATGCAAAATTTCTAATAAATGCTTAGCTTCAGTCACGCTGTTTATCACATCATCGGATAAGAAATGCCTTCTCACGCTAGGTAGGACATTGATCTGATGTCCTTCTTCTTCACACCTGTGGTACTTGCTGAAGCAGCCAATACGTTCTAGATTAGGTAGTGGCTTGAACTTAAACTCAGCTCTGGAGAACACACTCTTCCTTGACTGAACAAGCTGAGATAATGTTTTGACATCTGATACGACATCATCCACTCTTACGATGGTTCTGGGGGAATATCCATAGTAGCACATACATACCTTCTTGTGCGTAATCAGGGCATCAAGCCAAGTAGAAGTCTTTTTGAACAGGATTGCCAACACTCTTTTTCTTAACAATAGCGACACCTCATGAAAAATTGTAGAGATGTTCATTAGGTGTAGTTGGAGCACTAATGTCCCTTAATATTGTCCTCAGACAATTTAGCTCACGTGGGGATCAACTTCTTCTCTTCTGGTTTCAAGATTACTGCACTTTCATTAAACATCTCCAGTTTAAGTGTTGAGACATTATGAATGATACTTTTTGCAAAAATACAACCATGAGTAGTTGCAAATGCATTAGCAACACAACCATTAGTTGTGGCATGAATAGGATACACAACCATCAGTAGTTGTGATCAGAGTAGGATAACAATCAGTAGTTATCTGGTATCATTATTATTACAACCATTAATAGTTATCGTCATTGATATAATCATTTAAAGTTGATTTATTGGTGAAAATAGCATAGATGTAGTAGACTTGCAATAATTTGATAACCATCAGTAGTTATCGTTAGATTCCAAAAGTACCAGCAAGATAGTATCTTTCGATTACATCATGGTTGAATATTTCAACTGTGAAATCCAAGAGTGAGTAGCAACTCTCATCCCATGATCTTCAGACACAACTTCCTAGTCCGAGGAAGTTCACCCTTTGAGATGATGTCCTGACATCAGATAAGACATCAATCTCACTCCTATGGAGTTTTCCACTAGCTATGATTCTCAAACTTCAGCAGTTGATTAAATATGCAGATAGACCATCAATAGCTGAGACCACATCCTAAAGGGGTTTCTTTACAAACACAAAATGAGAAGATTCCTTTAACCAATCAGCCCACACAAAAACTAAGATTCTCTTCCCAGAAAACATCTTAGAAACATAGCTTAGATGCCTCCTCTTCCAGACGAGAACTAGGTTCCAAACATATGTGCTCACACATTTGTTTGACACCCAAAGCATCTGTGAAACAACAGGAATCGCCTCATCTAATTCTATGATGTCCGAACATTTAGTAGGACATTCTTCCCATTTACTTGGAACATACAAAACTCAGATTAGTTCTGAAACCATCTTTGCTTTCTAAAATTATACCACAGACAGACCCTTAATCATTAAGAGATTAAGACCACATATACCAAGCTCCAGTTGTCACAAAAACAAAGAGTTACAACGAATGCACATGCTCCATACACCAGTTGAGGAGACCATACTCAAATACTAACATATAAACCATGGTTAAAAGAGATACCATGCAGCAGAATACAACTAAAATTCATCATCAACAAAGCTCAGGCCTAACACAATAACCTTTGTACAAACATATCAATCCAGGTGCAATAGGTTGGGTTTGAAAGTAAATCAAACTCCAAACAACAGTAGCTTACCAACAAAGCTACTCCCTTGGCATATAACAAAAGGCATATTTCATTCTTACCCTGTCATGAATGGTCCATCCTCCCACTTCTAGGGACCATTCAACCAATCATATGAACCCTCCTTGTTCATATGGCTTGACCAATTTTCACCTTAAGCAGATTTTTCAGCTAAGTCTTCTTCTTCCATTACACAAGGATCTCCTTTAATCCTTACAAACACCAATGTTCCATCATGCGAAGACACCACATGATAGAACCTTGATTCAAAGAAAACTTTCCACATAGAAGCCAGAAAACCATAGACCTTTGGTTCCACATGATAATAACTTCTTGTTCCAAGCAACTGAGATGCTCTTCCTAGGTGATTTGGATGACTCTCCAGAGCAGATATCAACCATTGGACATTAGTTGAAACAAATCCAGTGCACACTAATCCCTTGAATGATTTTTCATCAGAACTAGAGTTCCATGCTCTCATAGACTTGATAAGAGTTATCAAGTTTGAGTAAACAACTTCTCTCATGTTGACGAGAAACATCACCATTCAGACTGAAAAATATAAATTCTCTTCTCTACTTTCTGCACTTTCTGTTACTGGTACATAGAATTTGTTTTACTTCCATCCTTCTTGAAGAACTCAGAGATCATGAGAAATAAACTCAAGCATTTTATAAACCAGAATAAGATTAACTCCCTTATCTTTCATCAGTCCCAGCTTCATAAAACACAGCTCCATTGATACTTCACAGCACCTACAACCTGACAGGTCTTGACTAATCATATACAATAAAGTGTTGAAGTGTCTTACGATGTCAAGACATTAATAGTGACATTGCACCTTCAACTTCTCTCTTGATGAAAATTCCTCCGGTTAAAGAAAATATCCATACGCAAGTTCATCTTAAGATATACCAGGACCATATTGGACACCATAATCAAAAAGATTCTCTTAATTAGGTGACCACAAATAAGTTTAAGAGATAACTTATCAAGATCCTCACTCACGTGTGAAGAATTTGATATTAACAGTTATAGCATCACCTTCTTCCTTTATCATCAAGAATATAAAAAACAAGAATACGTATCTTGGACAAATTGGTCTTTAATACCTGATTTGCAGTAAAATCTTCTTCTGATATGAAAAATGAAAACATGTGTTTTCTTTAAACCTAATGAAACTTCCATGTCATACAACCTCCAGTAAAAACCACTCATCTCCTGATGACTTCTTTAACACAGAGATCAAACGAGTCAGACTTTACATCTCAACCAAGTGCTCTTCTTCTCCTTTACCATTGCACCAGAAAGTATCATCTCTCTATCTCATCCAGAAACACAACAAGATGCCTGCTCTGATACCAATTGAAATTCTGGTAAGGCAGTCCCAGATGTCAAATGACATGTCAAGACATCTAGTCTGTTATAAAAGTTGCAATGGTAGGATAGGATGATCTTCAATTTTGGTTCAACACTAGTATGCTACAAGATCTTATGAATACTAGAGCTATTTATGCATAATGATAACACAGTTATCACAAACAAGTTTTGATCTGGGTTGGTTCTGTAAAAGCACAAGCTTTGGAAGTATTCCCTCATGTCGTATTAGATGTTACGTCTTATACCAGATTAATAAACCAGTGCAGAAAATAAATAGCTTAATGAATTGTTTATCCAGTTCGGATTCACAATCCTACTTTGGAGGCTACCAAGCCAAGGACAAGTCCACTAAATAGAATCAATTCATAGACCCTCAGCAAACAACCAGTTTGCGATCTAATCACTTAATACTACCCGTACTATACATTACCTAAGACTCACCTAGGTATGAGGCCCTCCTCAAATCCATTCAATCACAACATGTGATAACATCAACTAAGAAATTGAAGACACGCTTCAAGACAAAAAAATACTTGATCTTGCTTAAAAGCTTCGATCAAGAAACAAAACACTCAACTCTTACCTATAGGTTTTGAGTGAGAACAATACTTCTCTTACCTACAGGTATTGAGAAGAACATGACAGCCATCCCACAACCCGGGTGATCTACCTTGACAAATCCTAATGATTACATCTTTTCAATAAACGTATTACTCACCAACTAGGTTACAAAGCTTCCTATTTATAACCTATTCCCAACTAGACCTAGGCCTTCAATCACAGCCTTATTTACAGTTACAAATCAGCAGAAAACTTCTGCTAAAGGAAAGGTCTTCAATCATAAGTTTCCTAAATTATCTCCATAATTAGAAATTGCATAATCTTCAATATTCTGACTTGATTCTCCTGACCTTTAAACATGCGCCACATAGGATTGCATAATATTCCATAGAATATTCTGCATTTGTTGAGTACATAATGAATCTTCATATTCCAGCTCAGCAGGCGCGATGTCATGAGTTTCTGCATATGATATCTCATAAGACATGTTATCACCGAACATGTCTCAACATTCCATAGAACATCTTGTTGTTGTACCTCTTTTGTACCTGTTTATATTTTCAAATTTTATACATCCTAATACATATTGCTGCTACTACATTTTAGCCGAACATAAATGCCAATCACATAATTCAGAGAATTAAGAATAGTTATGTTCTTACTGCTACAATGGTTGTTGTCATCGTAGTTGGTTATTGTGATATGGTTTAAATGGAACTAAACCAACACAGATTAACATTAACATACCGATGAAGACATATGACTATGCTAACAAGCCGGTATCAAGAAGCATATGTCAGAATGAGAAGGTGAAGCACATACCAATCAAAATACTGCTGGGCAATTTAGCTGTTGCTAAAACCTAAGTTGTTTATGCCAAAGCTGATCAGAAGAAGAAGATTCTTTAAGATGCTATTCAACTATCATCAAAAACATCTTGGAAGAAATCAGAAGAAGCAGGGAGCTGCTTATCGGATCTTGCTCGACAAGAAGATGAAGAAGAAGACCACTACAAGATGCTACTCAACTTTAAATCATATAAATCTTTGCAGAACTATGTAATGATCACTATTGTTGTTGCTCGTATAGTGTTTTAAGCCTAGGATTCTTCTTGTAAATTGTCTTAACATAGGAGTTCTTGCTCAGATCTATGTTAAACAATATGTGCTTAATATTTTGTGTAATCTGCTTAGAAGAAGCACTCATGTAAACACAAGTTCATCAACTGAATGTTGATTGTTCCTAGAGCGACCAAGTGAAGGTCAGAAGTCTAAAGGGGTAAATGAATGTTATATCTGTGGATCAGATCACTGAACAATTCATTGTTGGTCAGTCACAAGTGGTTCTTGTGCAAGGGTGTTAGTCACAAACGAAGGTTTGTGCAGGTAACAATGAATGTTTTATATGTGGAACAAATTACTGAATAGTTCATTGTTGGTCAGTCCCACAAGGTACTTGTGCAAAGGGTTGTTAGTCATAGGGGTGCCTGTGCAGGGAACAATGAATGTTATATCTGCTAACTCTGATCACTAAACATGTCATTGGTTGTTAGTCACCGTTTATTGCCCGTGCAAGGTTATTAGTCACAGAGTTGTCTATGAGACGTTAGTCACTGGATGTTGCCTGAGAAATTGTAATTTGATTGGTTATAGTGGATTAAGACCTTGTTTAAGGCGAAATCACCTCAGATGGGTGGACTGAATTAGCTTGAGATTCTCTCAAGTGAACCAGGATATATGTGGTGTTCATTTATTTATTTATTGTTTATTTTTTTCAGTTATCAGAAGCTCAAAGAATTCTTAACTTTCTAAGAAGGCAAACTGCTTCTGAGAAACGATAAACTTCTGATAAGTGAGAGCTTATAGCTTCTGATAAATAAAAACCTCGCAAGCTTCCGCGCGATAGTTTTAAGAGAAAGGGAATTATTATAAACCCAATTCAACCCCCCCCCCCACTTTCTTGTGTTTTTCTCCACCTTCATCATAGTGATGTTTAGATGAGATTTTGAGGGGATTTGAGTGGGAACCCGAGAGTTGTTCGCAAAAAAAATGTAGGATTTTTGTAAAACTTCAAAAATTCATAACTTGAGTTTTGGTTGTCCATTTGACTCAGCGTTAGAATCTCGAGAAACCTAATACAATGTAATTTCTTGTAAGAATGGTTTCATATTATAGAAATAAATCCATTTGACGTGGTTCTAAAGACTCTAAAGACTTGAAGTTGAGAAGACTAAAGTTTATGAAGACAAATGGTTCTAAAGACTAAGTGCTGAAGACGTGGTTATGAAGACTCTGAAGATTTAAAGCTCTGAAGATCCAAAGCTTATTTTCTTCCAACTCATGTTGTGAGCCTCTAAAGTTCAAGAAGACTAGAAGATAACATTATGTAGTACGAGGTACAAGGTACAGACGAATGTTTCGTTCCGCTACCAAGAAAGGACGGACGTTACGTACTATCTTGTCTCTCACTACGTTCAAGCCGCCAATTTTCTAGAAGTTCCAATACTGCCCTCCCACAAATATATTATTTTATTGGCTATATAAAGGGCTTGAAGACTAAAGAGAAAGCTTCTAATTCACGATCATATCCATTCTAAGAAGACTGTTCATAGCTTTATACTCTTAGTCTATTTTTGAAATATATCGTTTACATTCAGCTTGTGTAAAAGCACTTATATTGTAAACAAACCGTGATTCAAACAGTTGTTTGATTTTGCCTCAAGAGACCTGTTGGTCAGTTGTCATGGGAAGTTTAGGACTAGTGAGTCTTAAAGGTTGTTAGTCACAGGCGGTTGCTTTACCCATTCTTATCTTTGGCCCATAAAGACAAAAGGGTTTATCTGGATACTTTGTTTTATTTTGACCCATTTCCCTCCCTCTTCATCTTAATCCCGTTCTTGTTTTTTATTGTTATTTTACATGTGTTGCAAATTTTAGGAGAGTGATTTACATATCATTTCTCTAATTTGTTTTTAAACACATAAATTGTTATTGAACGACCTCGTTGTTGGGTGACTTCTATATAAGTTACTTGGTGATTGCTTAACATAGCGCTAAATTTGTGTCGTATCGAAAAATGATCATTTGTGGCCTAAACTTATGTCTATAAGCCCAAGGATGGTTGATTATTCGACAAATGGTTTAAGACCTTTGAAAACATGTTGTGTAGAGGCTTTGATTTTATCAATTCTCTGATGAGTTTTCATTAACTTTGACCTAAGTTCATTATTCAATCATTATTGATCATTAACTTTTAACAATTAACCATTAACAATTAACTTCTAACTTCTAAGCTTTATTTTATTCTTCTTTTATCATTTTGCTTTATTTTATCTTATGCTTTACTTTACTATTCCTCATTCATCATTATGTTTATGTTTATGTTTATGCTTATTCTTTTTTCTTTTGTCCATTTGGACTCTTATTTTGTTCTTATAACATTAATAATCAACTTGAATAATAAAAAACTTAATGTGGACTTGGATTTTGGTTACTATACCCTAAGCTTGGAGGATGGACTATTGGACTGAGACTTTGATACTTTAGCTTTACTCTGTTGATATTCTGAAGTCCTTGGAGTTTAATCCAAGGCATTGGTTTGATTTTCTTTGTGTGCAGCTTATTTTGAGTTCCATACTTTGTCTCAAGTCCATGGGGTTTACTCCACGACATTGTGATTGGGAATTCTTCTGTATGCAGCTGTTACTCTAGCCAAATTTTGTCTTAAGTTTTTACGCTGCATCTCCAAGGCTTTGATTGCAAGCTACTCATATAAATATGTCATATTCATTTAAGACTTTGCTTGATTCATGATTTATTTGAGGCTTATTGGTATTGTAATTGTTTGGTTGAGTTAATCCAAAGGGTGTGAAATCTAAACTAACTTCTTAATGTCAAGTGTTGGCTTCTTGTTGGTTAGATTATTCTTATCCTAAGCCTTTTACTTTATGCCTTAGGATAGTCCCTTCATCCCCTCCCATCTTCTTTAATTTTCAAAACTTCTCCCTCAATTTCAATATCTTCTTATGTTTGCAAACTCTTTTAAAACCTCTTTTAAATTTAGACATAAATGATTATTTTATGGAGATGTAATCCCCCTAAAGTCTTGATATTGATTAATATGATTGATCCTTTTCCACATGAGAGAGATATTGGCATACTTGTGTATTTATCCAACTTAGAGCCCTTCTTTAATTTGTGATACAAAGGATTCATCTGTTCTCATGTTCAAGAATGATTGGCTGGTTACTATGATGATAAACTGTCTATCCTACTTTAAATAAAAAAAATCTTTCCCTTTTAAGTGGAACTACATTTGCTCTGACTTCTCCATAACATTGAGGAGGTATGTAGGCACAACATGTAATGTCTTGCCAAGCATAATTTTAAAACCAAACACAAACTCTCTTTTGCACACAACTCTTTTTTAACACAAATTTACAAAAATAACCCTGTGGAGTACCACAGATGTGAGGGGTGCTATCACCTTCCCCTTGCATAATCAACCCACGTACCTAAGATCTCTTCTTTTTATTAGTTTTGATTTAAAAAAATTATTTGGGTTATCTTTCTCTCTTTTCCCTTTTCCTTTGGAAACAATAAGGAGTGACGACGTCTTTCACTAAAATAATGAGTCAAGTCAATCAATGGCTTTGATCTCGATTTTTCTCCACTACAGTGAGCAACTCCCGTGGAAGAGGAAGAGGCAACTATGGATGATAATATGTTTTCCTGCATCATGTGATATTTTACTTTTCAAGTGCACTAGAGAGGCCACTGCATTTAATGACATGAGGATAACCTCCCAAGGATTCCATTTTAGACGCTTTCACAAGGGATCATGAAGAAATTCACATCACTCTCGTCTTTCCCTTTCCCAAAAGAGATCGACAACATGATAGTTCCACATGGAAGATTTAAGGAATCATTGAATGCTAAAAGATTCTCGCCTTCATATAACTTAAGTATCGATCAAGTAACGCTAGTCTCATGAATATTTTGATGTCCATTAGATCGTAGAAGCTCCTTCCCGTCAATGAGGATTCTCGATACTGAATGTTTCACTATGGTGGCAGTTACAACGAGTGGAAGTGTCACATTAGGAGTTCCATCTACTTCCTCGCTTCTCAAAATTAGTAAATAGGCTTATCATCTTCCCGCCTTTTATTTTCCATCACTCAGTTAGAGGAGCTTCATTATACGTAGAAGTTCTTTCTTACTAGACGATCCGTCGTCGATTAATCAATGGAGAGGAAAAGAGAAGATCATGAGGCTGAAAAATTTATCGTCATCATTTTCATCAAATAAGCAGCTCGCGATTTTAGAATTAGAGGGATATAATTTTGAAATTTGTAAGAATCGCACATTGATTCCTATAGACGGTGCAATTGTTTCGTTCAATGAACTAGAAATGATGGCCTACTAGATTAGCACCACAACGCCCAAGTCATGTCAGAAATCCAAATAATAGAGCAAATTAAGGATTGTTAAAATTAATGTGTTGTAACCACCACTATTAGTGAGCATTATGAAAGAAGTGTAACCATCACATTATAATGATTGTCTTTATGTTAGAATTGTATCATTAAGATTGAGAGAACCAAAGAGTGCTCATCTTAATTATTATCTTATTGTCTTCTAAGTCAGTTTTGATTCAAGCCTATATAAAGGCTTTGTAATGTTAAGAAAGACAGAGCAGTTGGTGGTGAATTCAATAAAATAGCAGTTTTAAAGCATATCTTCCACCAGTGGAAGTATAGTGAGAAAAGTGTCTGGTGCAGTTTTAAAGCATATCTTCCACCAGTGGAAGTATAGTGCAAAAAGTGTCAAAAACCAGTTTTCCTCTGCAGAATCCTGCAACACCATAATTTATCACATACCGCCTCTAGAATACCACCAACAGAGTGGTATCAGAGCTGCAGATCCTTGCAGCAAAAACAACAAAAGTTATGGCTTTTACAAACAACCCTTCCGCAACTTACAGCAATGTCAAAGTTCCTCTATTTGAAGGAGAGAACTATGATTTTTGGGCTGTTAAAATGGAGACTCTATTCACATCTTTGGATGTTCTAGAGTATGTCAAAAACGGATATGAAGAACAGGCACCAACGGAGGCTCAAAAATCAAAAGAAAAAGCTGAAGAATCAAGCCAACGGCTTGAAGAGTTGAAGAAGAAGAAGATCACAGATGCTGGAGTTCTCGGAATGATTCAAAGAGGAGTCTCTCTATCCATTTTCCCAAGGATTATGAGAGCTAAAACATCGAAAGAAGCCTGGAGTATCCTACAACAAGAGTTCGAAGGAGACTCAAAGGTGCGAACGGTGAAGCTTCAATCTCTTAAGAGAGATTACGAAAATGAAAGGATGAAGGAGAACGAGAGCCTGAATGAGTACTTCAACAGATTCTCCGAGTTGGTGAATCAGATGAAGTCGCATGGTGATACGATAGAAGATCGCAGAATTGTTGACAAAATTCTGATTAGTTTGACAGCAAGATTTGACCTAATGGTGGGTGTGATAGAGGAAACCAAGGATCTATCAACCTTGACTGTTCAAGGGTTGATGGGGTCTTTGAGATCCTACGAGCAAAGGATGTTACGACATTCTGAAAAATCAATTTAGAGTGCCTTTCAATCTAAACTCAACATTCAGTCCAACAATGGTGAAAATAAGCCCCAAATACAAACTAGAGGTGAGTCTTCTAGAGGTGACAGATTTGGAAGAGGCAGAGGCAGAGGTCGAAACCAACGTGGCAGATCTGGAAGAGGCGCAAATGGCAGAAGATGGAATGAAGCATCAAACAAATGGTGCAAAATTTGTAACAGCGGCACTCATGACGAGAAGGACTGTTGGAACAAAGGAAAACCGCAATGTCACAATTGCAAGAGATTCGGGCACCTTTAAAAGGATTGTCGTCTTGCAAATCAGCAACATGCTTCGTACGCAGAAGGAGAATCTGATGAAGGAAATTTGTTTTTTGCTTGTCAAAAAGCATTGCATGTAGAATGTAAAAATGTTTGGTATTTGGACAGCGGCTGTAGCAACCATATGACCGGACAGAAGGAAGCATCTATAAACATTGATTCTTCATTTGGCTCAAAAGTTAAATTGGGCAATGGAGAACATGTCGAAGTGAAAGGGAAAGGAAGCATTGGAGTCACCACAAAGCAAGGAAGCAAAGTCATGCATGACACGCTTTATGTGCTAGAATTAGACGAAAATTTGCTTAGCATTGGACAACTTCTGGAGCACGGCTATTCTCTAAACCTATAGAATAGAGAGTGCAGAATTTTTGACTCAGAAAGAAGAAGTGTTGCCGTTGTGAAGATGACTAGCAACAGGAGCTTTCCACTATGTTTCAACTATGAGAAAAATGTAAGCATGATGGCCAGAGAAGAGAATGACTCGTGTTTATGGCACAGGAGACTTGGGCATTTGAATTACGAAAGTCTCAAGTTACTCTATCAAAAGAAGATGGTGTATGGGCTACCAAGAATTGAAGAAAAATCTGGTGTGTGTGAAGGATGTGTCCTTGGCAAACACCACCGACAACCATTTCCAAAGGAAAGTGCATGGAGAGTAAAACAAGTGTTGGAACTTGTACACACAGATGTGTGTGTTCCTATGAATACTTTGTCTCATGGCAAAAACAGGTACTTTATCTTGTTTATTGACGACTTTACCCGCATGACTTGGGTATATTTCATGAGACAAAAATCTGAAGCGTTTGTAATCTTTAAGAAGTTTAAAGCATTAGTTGAAAAACAAAGTGGCCGATTTATAAAGATGCTGAGAAGTGATCGAGGGAAGGAGTACACCTCAAGTGAATTTCACAAATTTTGTGAAGATGAAGGTGTTGAAAGACAGCTCACTGTTGGCTATACACCTCAGCAAAATGGTGTATCTGAAAGAAAGAACCAAACTGTGATGGAGATGGAAAAATCTATGCTACTTGAGAAAGGTTTACCTAAAACCTTTTGGCCCGAGGCCGTTAACACTGCTGTGTATTTGATGAACAGGTGTTCAACAAAGGCCGTGTGGAAAAAGACTCCATTTGAAGCTTGGAGTGGAAGAACACCGTCGATGAACCATCTTAAAATTTTTGGATGTGTTTGCTATGCTCAAATTCCTAAACAAAAGAGGACAAAGCTGGAAGAAACAAGTGAAAGATGTGTCTTTATTGGCTATAGTTCCATGTCAAAGGGTTATAAACTTTACAACTTGAAGATAAACAAGGTGATCATTAGTCGGGATGTTGTATTTGATGAGAATGCTTCTTGGAATTGGGAAGAAGACAAAATGAAGGAGAAAACAGTCCCAGCAATCATATTACAACAACAAAATTCAGCACCTGAGAATGAGCAACGAGCCCCATGTACACCAAGTTCCTCATCCTCTCCAAGTTCATCAAGTTCAAGTTCATCATCTCCCAGCTCAACTCCAATAAAATTGAAGGATTTGAGTGATATTTATGCAAGATGTAACTATTATGTTGTGGAACCAGACAATTTTGATGAAGCAATCAAAGAATATGTTTGGAGGAATGCGATGCAAGAAGAGATAAATGCCATTGAGAAAAACAAAACATGGCAGCTAGTTGAAAAGCCAAATGACAAAGAAGCTATTGGGGTAAAGTGGGTGTACAAATTGAAGCATAATCCAGATGGGTTAATTCAAAAAGCCAAGGCTAGATTGGTAGTAAAAGGCTATGCACAACAGCCTGGAATTGACTATAGTGAAACTTTTGCCCCAGTTGCAAGATTAGATACTGTACGAACAGTTATTGCATTAGCAGCTCAGAAAGGGTGGAACCTGTACCAACTTGATGTGAAGTCAGCTTTCCTGAATGGAGAATTAAAAGAAGAGGTATATGTGCAGCAACCTCAAGGCTTTGTGACTAAAGGCCAAGAAGAAAAAGTTTACAAGTTGACGAAAGCTCTCTATGGGTTGAAACAAGCCCCTAGAGCATGGTATAGTGAAATTGACACCTACTTCATTCAACAAGGATTTCAAAGAAGTCAGAGTGAGCATACCTTGTATGTGAAGCATCAAGGTAAAGATGATATCCTTCTTGTTGCCCTTTATGTTGATGATTTGGTGTATACGGGTAACAACAAGAAAATGGTTGAAAATTTTAAAATAGAAATGATGAAAAAATATGAGATGAGTGATCTTGGCTTGCTGCCATTTTCTTGGTATTGAGGTTTACCAAGATGAATATGGAGTTTTTATTTGTCAAAGGAGATATGCTGAAAATATTTTGAAAAAGTTTGGCATGAAAGACTGCAAACCTGTTGACATTCCTTTAGTGGTGAATGAAAAATTAAAGAAGGAAGATGGTGGAAGATTAGTAGATGCAAGCATGTATAGAAGTTTGGTTGGAAGCTTGCTTTATCTAAAAGCTACACGACCCGACTTAATGTTTGCTGCTAGTTTACTCTCAAGGTTCATGAGTAAACCGAGTCACTTACACCTTGGAGCAGCAAAAAGAGTTCTAATGTATGTCATGGGAACCATGGAGCATGGAATCAGGTTTGAAAAGAGTTTTAAACTCAAAATTAAAGGCTACTGTGACAGTGATTGGGCTGGAAGTGTTGATGACACGAAAAGCACTTCTGGTTATGTGTTCAGCCTGGGTTCAGGAGTAATTTCTTGGTGTTCAAGAAACAAGACACTGCGCAATCTTCAGCTGAAGCAGAATATATGACAGCTGGTTTGGCTACACAACAATCATTGTGGTTGAGAAGAATACTTGAAGATATCGGAGAAAAGCAAGAAGAAAGTCTGCTGCTTCACTGTGACAATAAATCAGCAATAGCCATGGCGAAGAATCCTGTTTTCCACAGTCGAACAAGAGCAGCTTAGTGATGCCGTATATATGAGAGAATACCACCAACAAGGATAAAAGTACCTGCAGAATTGTCGTGGATACCGTATATATGAGAGACGGTTATAACCACCCCCTTATTTTGTGGCATAAAACACGAGGGTCCATTAGATCATATCTAACTGTAGATAAACGTCTACAAGATGGATCGAGTATGAGTTCAATAGGTGCAGGTGGATTAGACCCTAACCCTGTCTTAGATACGCCTTTGGACGGTTAATTAGACCTACACATCATTGGACCTACAACCGTCAAAAAAATACTGAAACTTTCCAAGTCAATCCATTAATTCTTAAAAGGAAAAAAAACTATTGAGATTTATGAAAAAATTAATTAATTTATTAATAACAGATAGAAACTTATATTTCGTTTTCAAGTGCATGTTTGACTTACAATAAATTATGCTAAATGCCACCCAAAACAGCATCTGCAATAACAGACGAAATATTTGAACGTGGCTAAAACCACATACCACTTACATTTCCTTCATTCGTTAGAATGTTTAATTTTTGTGTTTACTTCTTACAAAGACTTTTTTGTTTGATTTTGTATATCTTTAACGACTTCAGTTGCCAGAGCAGACCGCAACCCAAAGAATATACTCTTATTATTAGTTCATATTGATTTCTAAAAACTAAACTAATTTACAATTTGTTTGTAAGAAATATGAAGTAATCAAATAGAGAGAAATAATTATTTTTTCATGTAAAGTCAACTATCCAGATTTCTCATGCAAGAAAATGTTGAAATGTCATAAAGTTGGTAAATCAAAAGAAACCAAATCAAAGTCAAACTTAATGAACATCAAGTGGTTATAAACTTAAATTCATGTTTACAACTCTTCAATAAGCAAATAAAGCAATTGAACAAAGAAGCCATTTTCTGAATTCTGTCATCACTAAAAAATGTCCAACAATAACCATAATCACACATTTCCAATTTCAGCTACTTTGTTGATTTTCTTGTTGCTAAATCTATGTCAAGAGAATTCAGGTTTAACACAATATGAAGCCTTGTTAAAGTGGAAACAAAGTCTCCCTCAACAACCGATTCTTGATTCATGGATCATTAACAACTCAAGTTCAACACAAACACCATGTTTATGGAGAGGTATCACTTGTGATTCAAAAGGAGATGTGACAATTCTAAACATGTCATATACTGGACTTCAAGGTAATCTTAATCACTTGAACTTATCAGTTTTTCCAAACCTTCTTCGTCTCGATCTTAAAACAAACAATCTCACCGGTGTCATACCTGAAAACATCGGCGTTCTTTCAAAACTCCAATTTCTTGATCTTTCTACTAATAATTTCACCGGAACTTTGCCTCTTTCTATTTCCAATTTGACTCAAGTTTACGAGCTTGATGTTTCGAGAAATGATGTGTCTGGTATATTAGACCGTCGTTTGTTTCCTAATAAGCCCAGTTCTAAAACTGGGCTTATCAGCATTAGGAATCTTCTTTTCCAAGATACCCTCTTGGGTGGTCCGTTACCGAACGAAATAGGGAACATAAAAAACTTGACCTTACTAGCACTCGACGCAAACAATTTCTCCGGGCCTATTCCTTCATCTTTAGGAAACTGTGAACATTTAAGCATTCTTAGATTGAATGAAAACTATTTCTCTGGACCAATTCCACCAAGTCTTGGCAAATTGACCAATCTAACCGATCTTCGGTTTTTCACCAATGAATTAAATGGCACTGTTCCACAAGAATTCGGAAACCTTTCTTCCTTGGTTGTTTTACATCTTGCTGAAAACAACTTCATTGGTGAGTTACCACCAGAAGTTTGTAAAAGTGGCAAGCTTGTGAATTTCAGTGCAGCCTATAACAGTTTCACAGGTCCAATTCCAAGAAGCCTTAGAAATTGTCCTTCTTTGTATAGAGTTAGAATTGAATACAATGAGTTAACCGGTTATGCAGATCAAGATTTCGGAGTTTATCCGAATCTTAATTACTTGGATTTCAGCTATAACAAGGTGGAAGGTGATTTATCTTCTAAGTGGGGGTCTTGCAAGAACTTACAATCACTCAATATGGCTGGTAATTCGGTGAATGGTAACATTCCAACTGAGATTTTTGAATTGAAGCAGTTACAAGAGCTTGATCTATCATTTAACCAATTATCAGGAACTATTCCTTCTCAAATTGGAAACTCTTCGAATTTGTATACTTTAAGTTTGGGTGGAAATAGGCTTTCTGGTAAGATACCAATCGAAATTGGAAAGCTTTCAAATTTGCAACATTTAGACCTTTCGATGAACATGTTGTTGGGAGAAATTCCATCTCAGATAGGAGATTGTTCCAAATTGTTGAATTTAAATTTGAGTAACAATCATTTGAATGGAACGATTCCGTTCCAAATAGGACAACTTGCATCTTTACAAGACTTTTTGGACTTGAGTTACAATTCGATTTCAGGGGAAATTCCTTCGAATATTGGCTTGCTTTCGAATTTGATAAGCTTGAATATCTCAAACAATAATTTATCAGGTTCTATTCCTGATGGAATTAGTGACATGTTGAGTTTATCAAGTCTTAACCTCTCTTACAATAATTTAGAGGGTAGTGTTCCTAAAGGTGGCAATGGCATATTCAAAGTCAATTCTTCTCATGTTATTGATTTGAGCAACAACCAAGGTCTATGTGGTGAATTCCAAGGTTTGAAACCTTGTAATGTTTCACTCATTCAACCTGGTGATGGGAGTAACAAAAAAAAGGTTTGGATTCCAATTGTTGCTTCTTTAGGAGGTGCACTTTTTCTATCATTGGTGTTTGTTGGTATATTTTTCTTGTGCTACAAGAAAAGTTCAAGAACTTCAAGAATTAAAAAGCCTTCATTCAATATACCAAATCCATTCTCAATTTGGTACTTCAACGGAAGAGTTGTATACGGCGACATAATTGAAGCTACCAATAATTTCGACGATAGGTATTGTATCGGAGAAGGAGCATTCGGGAATGTTTACAAAGCCGAACTAAAAGGAGGTCAAATATTCGCGGTGAAAAAGTTGAAATGCGACGAAGAGAATTTAGACACTGAAAGTATAAAAACATTTGAAAATGAGGTTGAAGCTATGACAGAAACAAGGCACAGAAACATTGTGAAGCTTTATGGATTTTGTTGTGAAGGGATGCATACATTTCTTGTTTATGAATATATGGATAAAGGAAGTTTGGCTGATATGTTGATGGATGATAAGAAAGCACTAGAACTTGATTGGGTTAAAAGGGTTGAGATTGTTACAGGTGTTGCAAGTGCTTTATCTTATATGCATCATGATTGTTCACCACTTTTGATTCATAGGGACATTTCAAGCAAGAATATTTTGTTATCTTCAAATCTTGAAGCTCATGTATCAGATTTTGGTACTGCAAGGTTTCTTAAGCCAAACTCACCTATTTGGACTTCATTTGCAGGCACATATGGTTATGCTGCTCCAGGTAATGTTATCTAACTGTCTTATGTTCTAAAATATCGAAAATACTATTTTTCGATTTCTTGTTTTCGTGTTACTAATTTTCACTATTTTCTTGCTACTATAGAGCTTGCTTACACAATGGCGGTGACAGAAAAATGCGATGTATTCAGCTTTGGTGTTTTAGCATTTGAGATTCTAACTGGAAAACACCCTGGTGATCTTGTATCTTACATACAAACTTCTAATGATCAAAAGATAGATTTCAAAGAGATTTTAGATCCTCGTCTACCTTCTCCTCCGAAGAATGTTTTGAAGGAGTTGGTTTTGGTTGGAAACTTGGCTCTTTCTTGTTTACACACAAATCCTCAATCTAGACCTACCATGAGAAGCATAGCACAATTTCTAGAAATGGAGACTACATATAATTCTTGATTGATGTTCTTTACTTGTTTTTGGTCTATTTGGTTTGTATATAGACACTTGTTGTGTATATCATACTGATTGTTATTCCCTTTGTCAAAAGGAACCATGTATAATGAAATGATGTAAAGGCATATAATATGAACAACTTTTATTGTGTTCTTTGTAATTCATTTTAGAATGTGTTTAAATGTATCATTGAATTTTTTTTAGAGGAAAAGACAATTACTTCATTTCATTAACAATAAGAGAATGTATACATGTTGGTACATCATTAAAAATCTCAAAACTAGCGAAAGATGTAGTCGCCCGAGTCAAGACATGAGCAACTTCATTTGCTTGTTTCCTAATGAACTTAACATGAGAGTTCCATAATAACAATGCTAGAGACCGTTTACATTCGAGGGTAATAGCACCACAATCCGTATTATTAGGATGAGATCTTTTTACATTATCCACAACACTTTTAGCATCCAACTCAAAATCCACATTATCATAACCAAGCGTATGCACCCATTTTATAGCTTATAGCAGCCCCATTGCTTCTCCAACAGCAACTTCAGTGATAGGAGAGAACCACTATGTCCTGGCTGCTTTAAAAATACCTTTATCGTCCCTGATGCAAGCACCTATGTCAACTTTATTATTTGAAAAAGAAGCATCAATGTTGCATTTGAGACAATCACCCGACGGTTTACTCCAAGTAAGAGCAACAGAAGGGAGAACTTAAAAAAATATCTCTCAACTGTGTCAATATCTCTCAACTATGATTTTTTTTTTATTTTAAGACTTGTTTGCAAGTTTGAAGGAGAGGGGAAAGGAAGGCTTCCAAAAACGAGTTTTTAAAAAAATATCGAAAAATATTTGACATTTTTTAAGAAAATAATTTGTATAGAATGATAAAAGAGTGTGTATCATAACTAAATTTTTTATTTTATAATACTATAACGACATAAAAGATATTTAGAAAATTTATGTAAGCCCTCCAATAAGTGTAAGCCAAATTGAACATATAGTTTAAGCATTTGCATTTAATTAACATTTGAGTTTCATTTGGTTAGCATTTATATTTGGGGTGTTAGTATATGAACCCATTGATATTTGCCTTTGTAACAGAAATCACCTTTTTCAATTTGAGATAGAAAGTTAGTTACATTCTCTCTCTTTCTTTCTCTTTGCATCTTCATCTTCAACTTTTTGCTCTAACAATTGATATCTAGAGTTCCGATTAGATTCACAAAGAAACACGAGTGTACGTGAGGCGTTTGTGATTGCTTTCGTTTCTTGAATTCACGTTGAATTTACGATTGAAATAAAAAAAATCACATTTCTTAATACTTTGAGATTGGGAAACACGGGTGTTGGTGAGATCTGAGTGAATTTTCACAAGAATAAGATGAACGACCAAAAAGGTAGTTTGAACACAAAGCTTCCAGTATTTGATGGAAAGAAATGGAACCAGTGGATGATTCGGATGTGTATGTTGTTTGGCGCTTAAGATATTCTTGATCTTGTCAATGACGATTACAAGCCGGTTGCAACAGATGCAACGAAAGCGCAAATAAGCGCCCAAAGATAATTGAGGAAGAAGGACCAGAAGGTGTTGTTCTATATCCACCAGTGTATGGATTAGATTGTGTTTGAGAAGATCGCTGATTAAACGATGGCGAAGATCACGCGGGATACACGGGTACGGTGCTACAACGATGATGCATCTGTGAAGAAGGTGAAGCTTCAGAGTCTATGTAAGAAGTATGAGAATCTTAACATGAAGAATAATGAAAAGGTGTCAGATTACATCTCCAAAGTGGTTGTGGTCCCCAATGTGATAAAGGCCTGTGGTTAAACGCTCTATGAACTAGTTATTATTGATAAGGTACTCAGATCCCTTACACCTCAATTTGATTACATAGTTGTAGCAATTGAACATTCTAAGAACCTAAGCACCATGAGAATTGAAGAGCTATAGAGCAGTCTAAAGGAACAAGAGTTGCGTCTGACTGAGAGAAGCACTAAAAGAGAGGTAGAGTATGCTTTGAAAGAGTCTTCTAGTAAGAAGAATCAAAAGCAGTCTTGGTCAAAGGCCAAGAAGAGACGTGGTGGTTCTCAGAAGTCAGAAGCCTCTGAATCTTATGAAAAAAACATCAGAAAGGAAAGGAGAGATGTGACAAGAGAAAGGTTCAGTGTTACAATTGTAATAGGTTTGGTCATTTTACTAAGGACTATGGTCAAACAAGGAAAGGAAGTCATAAGAAGAAAACATAGCCAAATGAGATTCTGATGATAAACATGTGCTATTGATGGCTTTTGAATCTGATGGTGGATATTTGGTAGACTGGTGGTATATGGACACTGGCTGCTCAAATCCCCTAATTGGAAACAAACATTGGCTAACTGATTTTGACTCTAGAAAGAGGACAAAGATCAGATGTGCTGATGATAAGTACCACTTACTCCCGTAGGACCGTGAACTTCCCGATTCCAGCTTCCTTGATCATATCTAGTTTTTCTCTCCAGTGTGATTGACTGTTTCGAACTATTGACTCCTCCTTCAGTCCCACCTGGACCCTCATATACCTCATTCATGGGAGGGGGCATTCTTTCATGACACCTCTATGCCTCCCTTAGACTTACAGATGTCGCTAGGGTTACCCTCAACGTACACACGTGACATTTTTCCAATAGGCGAGCTTCCTCATATCGACCCGACACGTGTGCCATCTTTGGAGTCGGACGTAGGTGGAGTAGGGGATGGCATAGGGGGAGTAGGGGATGACGTAGGTGGAGAAGAGGATGATGATGATAATGATCCCTTAGAGCACGATTATGATAGCGGATAGGATGGCTCTGATCATACCCTGTTGAGCGTTTGTAGGGGTTTGTGTGGAGATGGAGCTGTAGAGTATTGAGGTTGTCATTAAATTTTGATCATGGTAGTTAGGGATTAGACGAGAGTAGTATTTTCAGCACTAGATGACGGTTACTGTATGCGTGGTTCGGACTTTCCCTGGGGCAGCTCTCCTGCGTGAGTGTCTGCCGGGGACTCTTATTTTATCGTTTTATGGTTTGTATTAATAATCACCATCAGCACTTATTAACTTGTGACACTACGCCATATTTATGTATAGTATGTTTTTCTTATGTTCTAATCTATGTTATCTAATTTTCCTTATAAACCTAGGTCAAGTTTTAGAACATATCTAAATACAAAACTCATCATAGGGTTTAATTATTTTATTTTATAAATAAAAAGGGACGTTATTTTGCATAAGGAAAACCATTAATTGATTTATTTATGGAAATAGTCCCTTTTAAAAATACACCCTCGTTGTTAAAAATCAGAGTGTTACAATGTGGTATCAGAGCCAGACCTCTCCCAGTACGATGTGGTTCGAGGACGAACCATGTAGAAGTTGGTGGGCATGTAACACCCGAGGCTAAAGAAGGTGAGGGGTGGTTGTACCGCATGTAACACCCAAGGCCAATGAGGGCAAGGGTGGTCGCTACATTGGAATGAGAGGGATCTTGATGTTGTGCAGGTATGGGACTGCATGGTTGAAGGAAAGCTTATAAGGATTGATGGGTACTACCTATACCAGCAAGATGTATCTTTTTTTCAGTAGCCTAACCATAAGAACTCCACAGTTAAGCGTGCTTGACTTGGGCAATTTAGGGATGGGCGACCTTCTTGAATGTTTCCCGGAAAGCGTGTGAGTGAGGACAAATCATGCTGAAAAGACCCGTGTTGGTTTGTGGGGTCAGTCGATCATCCCGAAAGAAGATTGGGGCGTAACATCCATTGAAATACCTTTACTTGGAGTAAATAAGTACTTTGTGTATTTTGTGGATGAGTTCACAAGAATTACATGTGTAGCAGTAGCACTAATCAAGTTTAAGCATGAGTTATTCGCTGAGTTTCAAAAATTCAAAGTGAAGGCGGAAAAAAAGAGTGGTCAGAAGAAACTGAAAATTCTTATAACTGATGATGTAGGTGAGTACAATTTTACATAGTTCAAGAAGTTCTATGAGGATAATAGAATTGAGCATAAGGTTATTGCTCAATGCACTCCTCAACGCAATGGTCTTGCTAAAAGAAGAAATAGGACTTTGCTTGATATGACAAGGAGCATGCTAAAAGAGAAAAAGCTTCCTCACACCTTGAAGGGTGAAGCTGTTGCCTCTGCAACGTATGTGCTTAACAGGTGTCCAACTAAAAAGCTGATGGAAACTATTCCTTTTGAGAAATGGACTAGAGATAAAAAAAGTGAGTCATTTCATAGTATTTGGTTATGTTTGTTACAAACATGTTCCAGTTGCTACTAGAAAGAAGCTGGATGATAGAAGCAAAGTAATGTTGTGGATTAGGTACCACAATACATATTCTTATAAGCTTTATTGTCCAGTCACTAACAAAGTTGAAGTCATTAGTGATGTCATTGTGAAGGAATCAAAAGTGTGGGATTGGAGAAAGTCTCAATCCAACTATGGTGCGATGTTGACACTTGAGATAACTTCTGGAGGAGAATCTGCCTCTAAAGAGGATTATGACTCTGAAGATGAGTTAGAGTCTCAAGGTGACTCTGAAAGTTGAAGTTGAGTCTAAAGACGTGTCACTGTCCGAAGGAGACTCAGATGGCGAGTTTAACTCTAAAATCAATTCAAACCCTTAAATCAATTCACTCCACAAGTTAACAAAACTACCATCTCCTAAGATGATAGTGTCATCCGCAAATTACAATATATCAACCGACTCCTTTTCTTTAATTTGAAGTCTTTAAAATCACCTAACTCCACTGCTCTGTTGGTAAGACCTTATGACATTCCATTTATGATAATTTTATGAATTTTTATGTTTTTCAAATACAATATGATGTTTTTAGTATGGTGATCAGTCACAATTTTGCTATATTTTATCAGTCGTCTCTGTTAGTTTTTGTGATGTTTGGTCACTAAAATATGCAAATTACAGTAAAAATGTCATTGTTTTATAGTTGTCCGGATAATTGGTTTATTTCAGAGACTACTTATATTTGTGAGAAGATATTGTGTGTTTTGCAGGTAAAATGGAAAAGAAATGAATCGAGCACTGATTAGACACATCTCCTAACATGTGTAAAAGTTAAGAAAAAGACATTCTGCCCAAACGCGTGTCCATACATCATTCCTGGTGAATTTATTTAGCTATTCTTGCATTGCAATGATCCAATTTGTGTCTTGGAGTTCTTCATCTACCGAAGTTGGCTCTATCATTGATACTAATCCAAATAATGAATTTTCATTATTTCTTAAGTATGCTCTAGTTCTGATAGGATTATCTTTCTTGCCCAGGATAACATCTTCTGAGTGATGTGTAGTTAGTCTTGGAATTCTTTTCTGTGATTTTTCTTCAGAAGTTATCATGTTCTCCATGGTTGACAGGGTTTCTGATGTTTCTTTGTCTTCTGAGTCATTAGGAATCAAGGGTTGATATTTTATATCTGCAAGATTTTCATTCTGCTTTAGCTTTTGATGGCCAAGCTTATCATCAAATCTAATATTGATTGATTCTTCAACTATTAATTTCTCTGTGTTATATACTCTGTAGCCTTTAGAGCGTTCAGAATATCCAAGCAGAGAACACTTTTGAGCCTTAGAATCAAACTTGTTCAGATGTTCTTTAGTGTTAAGAATAAAATAAGTACAGCCAAATGGGTGAAAATATGAAATATTAGATTTCCTATTCTTCCATAGTTCATAAGGGGTCTTATCAAGAATAGGTCTTAGGGACACTCTATTTTGAATATAGCATGCAGTGTTTACTGCTTCTGCCCAGAAGTGTTTAGCCATATTGGCTTCATTGATCATTGTCCTAGCCATTTCTTGTAATGTTCTATTTTTACGTTCCACAACCCCATTCTGCTGAGGTGTTCTAGGACAGGAGAAGTTGTGAGAGATTCCATTTTCTTTGAAGAACTTCTCAAAGACATGATTCTCAAATTCTCCTCCATGATCACTTCTGACCTTAATGATTTTAGATTCTTTTTCATTTTGTATTTGTTTACAGAAATCAAAAAATACAGTATGTGTTTCATTGTTATGTTTTAAGAATTTGACCCATGTCCATCTGCTGTAGTCATCTGCAATGACTAAACCATATTTCTTACCTCTTATTGATGTTGTTTTCACTAGACCAAATAAATCAATATGTAGAAGTTCTAAAGGTCTTGAAGAAGAAATAACATTTTTAGATTTGAAAGAGGATTTTGAGAACTTTCCTTTCTGACATGCTTCATAAAGAGCATTTGAGTTGAACTTTAAATTGGGCAGTCCTCTTACTAAGTTGAGTTTGTTAAGCTGAGATAATCTTCTCAAACTAATGTTTCCTAATATTCTGTGCCAAACCCATTGCTCATCATTTACAAATAGAAGACAAGTCACATTTAGAGATTTAAGATCAGAAAGATCAATCTTATAAATGTTATTCCTTCTTTTACCAGTAAAAAGAATTGATCTGTCTTTCTGACTTACAGCCTTGCATGATTTTTGATTTAAGACTATATCATAACCATTGTTACTCAGTTGAATGATGGACAACAGATTTTGAGCTAATACTTCATCAAGTAATACATTAGTTATAGAGGGAGAGTTACCATTACCAATAGTTCCTTATCCAATGATCTTCCTATTTGGTTCCCTCCAAATATGACGTCTCCGCCAGATTTAAGTTCCAAGCTTTGGAACATAAACCTTCTTTCCGTCATGTGACGCGAGCATCCAGAGTCCAGGTACCATGACTGGTGTTTTGACTTCACTACTAAGGGCATCTGCAACATAGACAACTTTCTCCTTAAGTACCCATATCTTTTTGGGTCCTTTAATGTTAGTGTCCCTAAAGCTTTGTTTTAGCTTAGATCTAGCACAATAGTTTTCAGAGTATGATGTATATTTAATATTGTGAGTGTAACCAAATATAAACTGTGTGTGCAAAGGTTTATATATTATTTCCATGTCATCAACTAATTTAGGATTGTAGGGTTCCTTACTCTTAGGTGTTTTGTAGCCTATTCCATTTCGGTTGCTTCTACTAACACCATAAATCATTGAGGCCATTTTACTTCTGTTTATGCTTTTAACAAGAAATTTTTTGAAAAATATCATCATATTCTTTCAGAATATCAGACTTTAAGGTGCTATTAAGAATCTTTGTTTCCTTTTCCTCTAATAGTTGTGTATTGTTATCTTTAAGTTCATAATTTTTTTGTTTAAGTTTCTTTGTTTCAGTTAACAGTTCAATCATTAGCCTTTTAAATTTTGTTCTTAATCTATTATGTCTTTCTAAAATTTCTGATAAGCTTTCTTCAAGCTCTTTTCTAGTAAGTTCAGAAAATACCTCAGTTGACATGTATGCTATGTTGGCATGATCATCTTCTGAGTTGTACTCGTCGTCAGATGATTCAGAATCATCCCAGGTAGCCATCAGGCTTTTCTTCCTTTCAGATCTCTTCTTAGGCCTTTCTTTTTGCAGTTTCGGACATTCACTTTTGAAGTGTCCTGGTTCATTGCATTCATAGCACACATCACTTCTTCTGCTAGGCCTTCTGTATTCAGAGGTTTCTCTTTTATAATTGAATCATTATAAAACTTGTATTTCTTACGCAATCCTCGAGATCGATACTTGGGATTGATCACTTTATTACTACACGGGTAAAGATAGTACACTTGCTATTTTTCCGATCATATGGTTATTATTTATTCTGTAATTATATGCTCGTTAGACCTGATTTTTTTTTTTGAAAAATATAATTGAAGATTCATTTTATTTTTTTATAAATAAATTTTATTAAAAAGTTAATTAAAAAAATGTATAACATATTATAGAAAAATGTTGACAAAACCTATACCTACAAAAAAAGATTGGAAAAAAACATTATAAAATGAGTCACACTACAATGTGCAAGGGCTTCTAAAGCGCTTTTTTTGGGCTTTTAGAGCGCTTAAAAGCGCTGCCAAAGCCAGCGTTGACGTAGGTAACGACAGCGCTTTTGAAACGTCAAAAGCGCTCTCGTAGCCCCCCTATAGCAGCGCTTTTTCCAGAAAAGCGCTCTCGTATCCCACCTATAGCAGCGCTATTCCCAGAAAAGCGCTCTCGTATCCCCCCTATAGCAGCGCTTTTTTCGAAAAAGCACTCTCGTAGCCTCCCCTATAGCAGCGCTTTTATCCAGAGAAGCGCTCTCGTAGCCCCCCTATAGCAGCGCTTTTTCCAGAAACGCTTTCGTAGGTTGCGCTTTTTTTTTCTTTTATGCTTTTTTTTTATCTTAAATTCTATGCAGGTTTTTTATATATATCTCAAAATCTCACTAATATTTTGAGAAATACATTTATTATATTAAACAAATAAAATTTTTAGAAAAAATACATTTAATATGAAACATTTTATGAATTAGTATTGCATATATTTATTATCAAAGTACAAATAAAACATCACAAATTTTGTAAGTACTCTAGAAGCTAAGTTTACAATCAAATTCTCAAAACACAAAATACAATACAACTATATATATATATATATATATATATATATATATATATATTGATTTGCTCCCTAAGAAAACTAGTTCTCTTCAGCCAAACGTGTCTCCTCGATGGCCATAATTGACTTTCCAACAATGCACAAATCAACTTCTAATTTATCTTCAATTGTCCATCACATGTATACATATAAGAATAAGAAGAAAAAGAATAAAGTTAATAAAGGAGTATAATACATATTGACTAAATGACTAATAGATAAGTCACATAAATAAATTGTCACTACACTAGAAATGTGAAACTAATCTTCCTATTTGTGAAACTAATAAGTTATAAATCAGATAAGTCATGCTTGAACATTCAGACACACAAACAAATGTATCATATAATAAGTTGGAAAATAAAAAAAAAAAAATCATAGAAGTTACAACAAACAAGTTACTAAGCATATACCCATTATCAATTTTGCTCACACATTACCAACTATTGAGGTACCCACGTCGACAGCGGAATTGGAACCCATGTTTCAAATCTTTAGTACCAACTAAACCAACCTTCATTAACAAACTTAAAAGTAATTGAGTGACAAAAGGGAAAAAGTTAGATATTTGCATATATATATATATATATATATATATATATATATATATATATATATATATATATATATATATATATATATATATATGCATTATCCTTTCATGTGGAATATAAAGAGATGCATTATGCTGTATAGCAACTGAGACGAGGATGACACGTAAATGTTATGAAGAGACAAGTTGGCAAACCTTTTCAAGAAGGAAATCATAGCTTGGAGGAACAACATAATCAGGATAAATATGGCTTATCCATTCTGACAAATGGACCTCCAGATGGAAGGTATGCTTTAATTCTACCTGTTGTTTGAGGAGAGAAAATTTCATACATTAATAAAATTTCAATTAAAAACAAATAAAAATCATCAAATCCAAACACTTGGCACAACAGTTTCAAATAAGAGAAAGAAGCCAATTGACCAAACTGCCTAATGTATATATGTAATCTATTGTGTATTTTGTATTAGGTAAATGTTGCAGTCGCGGAAGTTGGTGTTAAAATGCCATTGTATTTATCTTTTTACACATTTTTACAAAAATACATCTATGAATTTGCAAGATACCTGGCCCTGGTCTAAATCCCTAGAATGTCCTCTGAGAACAATATCCTCCTGTAGAATATAAGCAAAAAAAAAAAGTAAGTATAGGGAAGGTCGGGTGTTATAGAATCTGCACTGACATCCACATACATTTATCATTCCTAGACAAGTATTGTAGAAATCAGTTTCAACCTGGATACGAGTGTTCATCTCCATGAAGTAAAAAGAACCCCATTCATCCAAAAGGAACTCAACTGTTCCAACATCTATGTACCCAATAGATGCGGCAGCTTGAACTGCTGCATCTCCCATTGCCTTCCGTAACTCTTCGGTCAATGCGGGAGATGGTGCTTCTTCAAGCAGTTTCTGATTACGCCTCTGTACCAAAAATCACAATGAACAAACTAATTGCTTCAGGTGGGATCTTTTGCAACATTATTACAAGATAGGAAAGTAAATAATCAGAACACCTTCGGATCTTTCTCTAAAATTTTTAAATAAAATAGAAACCATATGATAAATTGAGTTCAAGGTTTTTTAATTGTATTTGATACGTCATCCTATATTTTCCAGCAATATCAGCACTAGTTACACTCGTGAAACTCCAAAGAGAACAAAATAGAACAGAAACTTTTAAAATAAGTAGTATTGCATTTAACTTAAAGTATCATAGGTTATCTATTGTGACTGGATACTATTTGTCCTCATATATTTCTTTATATCCCTAATTAGTTAAGATCAGAAGTCCAGAATTAATAGGAATAAGAATTAGTTTTCTGTCTTTTATAATAAGATCGTCCAACTTCTTTTTTTGACTAAAAAATACACACACCAATATCAATTTAATTTTTATAACTATTTCTCTTCTACCCCTTTCCTAAAAAAACTAACCTTATAATTTCAAAAGATGTCATTACTAGAAAGTAACTTTTTTATTACATTATTTGAAAGTAAATTGATGTTTCATAAAATTAAAATTGATGTACCCGAGCAAATGAATAGAGTCTCCAAACATAAGTGGTGTGCTCCTTTGAGCCAAGAACAAACAAGAAACTGAAAAGGGGATTGCCACGACCCCTCTCCATAATAGCTTGTTCAAAAGCACATCCTCCATCCAAGACATACAAAGCCATTGTATCAATTACATGCCTTAGATGTTCATCCTCAGGAGGTGTAACCATTATATCAGGAACATTAGGAGTAAGAACCTAGCAAAAGTTACACTTGGTAGATTAGGGGTAAGAACCATTATACCGGAACAACAAATTATGAGAAGCAAAAGAAGAGCCAACATCACAAAAACCCTAAACAATTTTCAAACATCATCATCATCAAAATACACAAAACATTCCGAAATCGTTTGAAGAAAAATAGAAAGAATATTGTTCATCATATTCATCAAGCATCAAACCCAGAAAAAACCCAGAAATTCTTGAGAGGGAAGAAGAGAGACTCAACGAACAAAAAACCAGAAAGATCTCACCGTAAAATCATCATCATCTTCTTCTAGAATCGCGTCACCATCACCAAACCCCAACAACATCATCTCCACAAAATCGGAGAAAGCTCGAATCAGAGAGAAGAAGAGGACGAACGGAGATTCACATCAGAGAAAGAGAAAGGAATCGAAAAAGGGTTTGAGTCACCGGTGATTGATCGGAGAAGAAGAGGAAGACGATTAGAGGAAGAGAGAAGCCACCCCAGTTTTGCTGAAGATGAAGGACGTCGTTCTTGTGTTGAGGAGGAAAAGAAAATAACGTGTTTTGACCAACACAAACCCTAATCGCTTTTCCTATTTATTCTTTTTTTTATTATTATTTTTTTTATTCTGTTATTTAATTAATTAATTTTATTTTAAAAATTTTAATTTTAAATTAGCTATGAGAGCGCTTTTCAAAAGCGCCTTTGTAACCAGCCTATACCAGCGCTTTTTAGATTAAAAGCACTTTCGTATCCTACCCTTATAGCAGCGCTTTTGAAAGCTCTTTCATAACTTACATATAGCAGCGCTTTTATAAAATCGCTTTCTTAAGGTAGCCTATAGAAGCGCTTTTTAAAAGCGCTTTCGTAGGATCACCTATACCAGCGCTTTTTTCCCATGTTTTTTTGTTTTGTTTTTAGCGAAACCTATAGCAGCGCTTTTTCCTAAAAGCGCTTTCGTAGCTGTGCTACTAAAAGCCAAATTTGGCATAGTGTCACTAACAACTAAAACTCATAGCATCGGAAACTCAATCATGGGTGTAAAAGATTTATCGTTCCGTGGGTATAGAAAATTAACATGAAAAATAAGGCCTTTGGATTCGTGTTTTGGGTTATCCCTACGGTTATCCATGCTTTACCAATGATTGTCTGCTGTCACTAAAAGTCAATTTGTAATGTTTCAAATGCAACCAAACCACCGCAGGTTTAATCTGTTGGCATGAGATCTTCCACTCTCCAATAGAGATTTGATTTATTCAAGATGAGACACACAATCTCTTTTGAAAAATTGTGTGAATGCCGATTCAATTGCTAACCAAATACCATGTATCTACAAAAGTGGGACACTAAAGAAAAATGGGAGATCTTGTTCCGACTATACCATATCCACCAGCAGAAAAGTGTGAATCGAGTTGATGACACTTCTCCGATCTAAATTGTACTTAGCTTGCGGCCTACTGTGAATAATAATATGCATATGCGAAAGTAGGGGTGACAAATGAGTCTGTCTCGTCTATGTCCGTCTCATAAAAATATAAACGAGACGAATAGACTTTATTGAGGGTGCTGACTTAAAATTTGGCCGAGTTTCATAAAAAATGAGTGTAGGGTGGGATGGGTCCACAAATATTATATCTTTTAAGTCTAAAAATTATAAATTTCAATGTTAATGTCCATGCTCGCAACTGTCCGGAAAAAAAACATAATGGAATGGGACGGACATATTAGAGAGTGCGAGAATAAAATCATATTTCATACGGTTAAAAATGTGAGAGCAAAATGGTCATGTCCGACGGACCTGATCTATTTTACCACCTTAAAATTCCTAAGGTCAAATGAATATGTTCGTTTAAAAGTCCAACTTAATTTTTCTCTTTTTTAAATGTGTTTAGTGAATAAAACCGTCTTAATTGCAGGTATCGGAATATAGTCCATCCCATAAAATAAGAATGAACAAAGTCAACGCAATTGTCGTAGTTACGAAAAATTAAAGTAGTTACGACTTACGCAGCACATCCTATACGTAAGACGTGTTGACTATTAATACAAACAAATAATAAATATACAGTTTGGTATAATGGCAATATCATGTTCACATTTTACTTTATGAGATATGTAGCATTCAAACACATATTTTAACACAAATTCGGGTCACCGTTGGAAAATAAAAATTATTAATAGTCTATCCATGCGATGATGCACAGTAAATTTTATTATATTATTATTAATATTTATATATATTTAAAAAGTAATTTAAGTATTTTATATTGATTGTGTTGTTTTTAAATAAAAATATCAATAATATAATAGTTTAAATTTTATGAAATAATTTAAATATATGTATATATTTAAAATATTATTAAAAAATGTGAAATGTATATAAACAAAAATCCATATAAATAAATAAAAAAACATAAGTAAGAAATAAAAATAATATAGGATAAAAAACTGAATCATATAATAAACATCAATAAATTAAAAGAACTTCAAAACTAATATCTAAGGAAAAAAATAAAAAATCAACAATTATCAATATTAATACAACATAATATATTATAACATTAAATAATAAAAATAAAAAATATAATTAAAACAACATACTATATTATAACATTGAATAATAAAAGTAAATAAAAAAAATGATGTTATAACATTTATTTTTTAATCAAATAAAGAAAGATTCTAAAACTCTTTTATTGAGAAAAATCAAATAAAATAAAGTATTATAACACTAAATAATAAAAAATAAAAGTAATACAAAAAGCAAAAAAGAAATTCAATAAATTTACTAACCATTTTTTCTTATAACCAGTTTTTTTTAGTTTGAAGAATTTACTAAACTTTTTTTCTTGAAGTTTTTTCTTATAATAAAAGTTTGAAGGTGTAACATCCCATATTTTTCTTTATTTAATTTAATTTAAATTTAAATTAATTATTAAGATTATTTGGCATTTTATTGAATTAATTGGAGAAATTATGGAAAATAAGATAATTGGGCTTGATGGTTAGTAGAAGGGAGGTGCTATTTGAGTAGGCCTTACTAACTATTAGTCTATTTTCATAAAATAGAAGGAATTGAGAAAGAAAGGAAAATAGAAGCAAAAGGGAGAAAAGAGGAGAAGAGCAAGAACGTGAAAGAGCATAGGAGAGGAGAGGAAGAATCAAGAACTTTTGCTAAGGTAAGGGGGGGCTCTTCCAATTATCATCTATTATCGGTTTATGAATGATAAGATTGAATTTGTATGTTATTTGTTTCAATTGGGATGTATGTTAGGTTTTGGGATTTTGGGGTAAATGGTGTAGATTAGATGAAATTGATGAATTGGAATGAATTGAGATTGTGTTTGATGTTAGACAACCCCAAAACATAATAGAAATGTGTTAGATTATGTAAATTGGTAGTATTTTAGTGTTATGTAAGTTCTGGTACGATTTGGATTGAGTTGGATGTGAGGAGATATTGTAAAATATGTGATTTCTGCTACAGACTGTGCGTAATCGGTTATGATAACCGATTACGGTAACGTGAATTGGCTGAGAACTGAGTTTTTGGGCTGGTAACCGGTTACGGTATGCGATTACCAGTGTTTTTCAATAATAGCGAATAGATCTACGTCAAGCGTAACCGGTTACGCTATTCCCTGTAACCGGTTACATTGAAGCATTTTGGCAAAATAAGTGATTTTTCGTGTGTGTAATCGGTTACGCCATTTTGGTAACCGGATACATTGTAGCTTTTTGAAAAAAATATTTTTTAATACATTGTAGCTTCAAACCGTGTACCCGTTTTAAGCGTCGTTTTAAGCGTTGTGAAGCTAATGCAATATTTTATGTGATAAAATGGTGAGATAGGCCGTGGCTCGATTTTATTTAAAAAATCTCAATTTAATTATCTCGGTGAGTTGATACATTGTGTGCATATATTGTTAAATGTGACAATGTGGTAATATGGTGATGAGATGATTGTGATATGAATATTGTGATTGTTGTGATGATGTATGATTGATTGTTGAATGATGCTGAAACATGAACATACTATGTTTGGTGTTGATAACGGTGAGTTATGTTGAGATGAAATTGTTCATCGTATCGGTGATGATTGTGAGTTTTGATGGTATATTTGGTGTAAATATGTATGATTGATTATTGAATAGTGCTACACATGAACATACTAAATTCGGTGATGTGGTGTTGAGATGATTTTGTTCATCGTGATCGGTGATGATGGTAAGTATGTCATATGTTATGCATGCATTCATAATTATTTTGGTGGCTGAATCCCGATGACGTTTGGATCGGTGGATGGCGTAATTCCCATTGTGTGGAATTAATGATGGCAGGGCCGTATCTCGGTGATGTTTAGATCGGTCAGATGGGTTAATCCCATGACGAATTGGTACCACATGCATAGTGTCAATGTAGTGTATATGTGTTGTTATAAGATGATTGGAAGATTTCCAGTGTTATTTCCTGATGATGTGGTTGATTATATTTGGTGTTGTTGATGAATATTTTTGTGAAAAATTTAAATATATTGCAGTTGGGTGAGTAATGTGCTTATGATGTTTTATTGTTTATAAACTCATAACATTTGTTAATTGTGAACATGTCTCACCCTTACTGTTGACATTTTTCAGATTGGAGAGTAGCGACATTTGACTTTGGTGAGGATAACTTATAGGCTAGTCCGTTAGTTCACGTCGGTGTCATGCTCTGATTTGTAACACTGGGGAACACTAGTTTAGAGTTGATCATTATACTCTTATTTCCGTTGGTTTTTTTATTATGTTTTAATTGGTTTATGCATCGGTAAAGATTATGCTATTCCATTTTAAATTAATTCCGCTGTGTTGAACATGGCTTATTAAAATTAGTATTTCGTTCCTCGTGAAGCATGACAATCGATTTTGATGTTTTGTTCATTTTGAATTGTGACATCTTTGTTTTCATGTTTACTCTGAACATTATTTTAATTACCGCAGGGGTTTAGAAGGGTGTTACAATAAAAGTAACAAATAGTTCAAAGTGATGATACTTAAAAAGTAACAAATAGTTCAAGCATAATCCATGCTAAAATGCAAAAGAAAAAATTTGAAAGAAATTGCAGTTAGTGCATCATATTTCTATAGAAATTAAGTGATAGGATAATAATATGAAGAAAAAAAAAGAACACATACATTTTTAAGTGAGAATTTATTGTTAGAACGTGAATGACTTTGTGGAATTGAATATGAACTGCAAAGCATAACCGTAATTTTTCATCATACCCAAAAATTTATCACATAAATATAATGTATTTATTGATTTTGAGTAATAAAAATATATAGGTGCTAAATGTTGTGGGTTAATAGAATGAAGAGAAACGTGAGATAATGGTGTTAGTTTTTTTTGTGTAAGCAAGAAATTGATATAAGGGAGAACTAAGGGTTCTCCAACTTTGTTACACAAGAAACGAAATAAATCCGACAAAAAAAGATATTACAAACCAATTATGCTTACGACATAAAAGACACCGGGTCTTTGCTAAATTCGTAAAAACTACAATTGGAATGTGCAATATCTCCACAAAAAGACCATCTCCATATCAAAATCTTGATATTCCAAATCATGTTGTTAACATTCCAAACCTCATTTCTAAAACAAAACCCATTTCTTGTAAAGCAAATGATCCAAGAAGTGGCTAACCAAAACACCCCGAATTTGCCTTCTTTAATTCTTTTAACACGGCCCACCGAATGCCATTCCATAAAAAACGGGATTCATTCTTCCATAATCCAACCCGGACAATCCACCCACTTAGCAATTTCTTTACAAACAAATTTAATCACATTGCATTTGAAGAAAATATGGTCCCTATCTTCCAAATGCAAATCACAAAAAACACACTTTAAATTAGAATGAGTAATGTTAATACCTCTATACACCAATTGATCTTTTGTGGGGAGCCTATTCACAAAAAGTCTCCAACCGAAACTTTTAATCCTAAAAGGAACTTCCATCTTCCAAATCAATTCCAAAGCATCATCCCACCTATTGAATGGTCCAAATGGAATGCACGCTTGAACATAACAGGAATAACACGAGGACACCGTAAATCCCTTCTCCACATCAAGAGACCACTCAACACAATCCTTCCCTTCTTGTAACCCCCTAAAAGACTCCAAGAGATCACGAAGCACCATGTACTCCGAGAAGATTCCCGGTTCATGAACCGTCGTCCCCGAGATACCTAAATCACCCCACTTCCAAATCCCCTCACACCAACCACCCATGACCGCCACCGAAACTTTTTTCAAAGAAGTAGCCAAAAAAAGATTCGGAAAACTCTCCATCAAAACATAATTGTTCAACCAACGAACCTCCCAAAATGGTGTGTTGAAACCATTGCCCACTTTGAAGCAAAAATTCGAAATTAAAGGATCCAAAGAAGATATAGATGAAGATGAGAGAGAAATAGAAGAAGAAGAAAAAGAACCGACCTTTAAAATATCACGCCACCAAAAGGAGGAAGATGTCCGAACGTGAGATACATCGCCACATATAACATTCATGGATAAATCACCATACCGGGCCTTCAAAATCTCATACCACAGAATTGGAGCCATTAATAATCTTCCACCTCCATTTGTTTAGAAGAGCAAGATTAAAGTCGGCAATATTCTTGATGGCCAATCCCCCTTTCAAATAAGGTAAAGTCACTACTTTCCAACTAATCCAATGAATTTTCCTTTTTTTCCTCCACCCCTCCCCATAAGAAATTGCTTTGCATCTTAGAAAATTCCTTGACTATTTTACTCGGCATTTTGTAAAAAGACAAGGTGAAGATGGATAGAGAGCACAAAATAGACTTTAAGAGGGTGATTCTACCTCCAAGATTGAGAAAACGATTCTTCCACCCCAACAAGCGCTTTTTCATCTTCTCTAAAAGCGGAGACCAAGAGGAAACCTTCCTAGGATTTATCCCAATATGGATGCCGAGAAACAAGAAATTAATTTCTTCAATTTTGCAAGAAAGATAGAAAGCGGCGGCTTCCAAAAAATTACCTGACACATTAATTCCAATTTACTTGCTTTTATGGAAATTAATGCCGAGACCCGAAACCAACTCGAAAGCTCTCAAGACAATCTTAATTGCCTTGACATGCTTCCACGATCCCTCTCCGACCAACAAGGTGTCGTCCGTAAATTGAAGGATATCCACACTACAACTCCTATTAATAACAAACTTCTCAAATTCACCTATTTCCACGGATTTACGAACCAACCTAGCAAGAGCTTTCGTAACCAAAACAAAAAGAAAAGGTGATAATGGGTCACCTTGTCTTAGACCCCTCTTGACAATGAGTTCCTTAGTTGGACTACCATTGATCATAACCGACATGTTGCTTTTGAAAATTAATAATTCCATCCACATCCGCCACTTAGTGCAAAATCCCATTTTAATCAACAAGTACCGAAAAAAATCCCAAGAAACTTTATCATACGCTTTCTCAAAATCTACTTTAAAGAGAAGACAAGAACTACCTTCTTTTCTTGCAAAATCAACCACTTCGTTAGCAACAAGAACACCGTCGAGTAATTGTCTTCCCGGAATGAACGCACTTTGACAATGAGAAATAATAGAATTCAAGACATGTTTCAATCTTCCCGCTAAAATTTTGGCTACCACCTTGTACAAATACCCCACCAAACATATAGGTCTATAATCATCAAGACCTAAAGGATTGGGAGACTTCGGAATTAAGGCCAAAAAGGAGGATGTAATCGCCTTGGATAACTCACCACCCACAAAAAAATATTCAATAAACCTCATGAAATCTCCTCTAAGGAGAGACCAACATGTCTTAATAAAATGAAAAGAATAACCATCCGGACCCGGACTTTTAGATCCCCCACAACAAGCTATTGCTTCCTTCACATAGAAACTTTTTTAATTATTTTATTTTAATTAATTAAATTAATTTATTAATTGATAAAATATTTTCATATTAATTATGTATGATGAAATATTGTTTCAATTTAAATAAATATTAATTATTATGATGAATAAAGCATTTGGTAAGAAATTTTATTGGAGAGAATTTGAATTTAATAAAAAAAGAAAACAGATATACATTTAATATAAAAAAGTTAGTTAATTTTTTAGCTTTATTAATTAATAAAAAAAATAGTAAAAAGTTTTGGCGGAAAAAATTTTTAAGATTATAATTTAGTATGATTTAATTTAGATGATGATCACAAGGGATATGTCTGTTAGGTAAATATGAATTTATGTCATTAACTATTTAAATTATTTTATTTAACCATATAATCACTAAAATATGTTATATAACTATATCAATCACTTACTTAACATATTCTTCCGTCTCACAAATTTTTAATGATGTTTGACAATTTCACATAGATTATAAATTATGAAAAATAAAAAGAATGATAATTTTATTTTATTATTTATATAAATTATTGATGTATTTTTATACAAAGATCTTAACTACAAGTACATCCAACGACTTTCCGCAAATTACGGATAACAAATAGTTAGTTTGTTATTTCTCCGTCTCTATATATAGAGAAGACATCAAATTGAGGTAAATAATTTCAAACTCAATTTCACTACACGCTTCTTCTTCGCATACTAATTTGAGCGTTAGAATGCTAACCTTGCAGGTCCCACACTCCACCGTATCGGAAGCATCATTATGCCATCTCCGTCATTTCTCTTCTCATTTCAAGTTCCAAAATGGAACAGTGACATCATCTGTCGAAATCGATTTCTGATTCCTACAATTTCCACGAATTTAGATTCTCTCTCAAACTTCGCAGTTTATAACCTCCTCCAATCACCGGAACGAAAGCAGTTGTGAAGAAATTTGATCCAAGTTCAAAGATACCTATTCCCTAACCACTTAACAAAAGCCTCCCATAATTGTTTGGTAAAAAAACAGGATTCGGAAAGATGTAGAACAAATTCTTCTTCAACAAAGCAAAAGGCACAACACTTGTCCCTTTCCAAAACCGCTACATATTTCTTATAAAGATACCTTATTTAATTTTTTACACATAATACTAAGATAAATTACTTACAAAAAATAATTTCAAAGGTTAAGCTCCCTTCTTTGTGTAAGTTAAAGCTTCATTCTCTGTTTAAGTTCCAACTTCTAAAAGAGTGATGCATGAATGTGTCAGAACTTTGCATTCAAATTCACTATTTTTTTAGCAGTCTATTTATTTGAAGAGGGAAAATGTACAATAAATCTTTGAAGCAAGATTGATTTTCTACACTTGCAATCTATCAAATGAGAAAAAATACAGAAACAACATCAACACCATTATGTGAGATAGATTGCAAGGGCAAAAAATGTTTTGTTCTAGATAGAAAAATCTTGAAGATTTTTTGGTTTTGCCATTCATTCCAAAGAATGATGCATGCGAGTTTGGCGCGGTTTTATATAAGTAAAGATTAAGTTAAAATCTATTTGATGAGTGCTTTTATAGTGAAATCTTATTATTTGATCCCTCAGTTATATAAAAAACCTGAAGGATTAGTTCATTTATTTTACACTTATAAACAAATAAAAACTTAAACTGCAAAAGCTGAGATTCGATGTGTGTCCTCATTTGTTTCCCCCCTCGGTTTTCTTAAAAACCAAGGGAATATGTTATTTTTATTATTATAAAAAAAATAAAACATGACGTGTCTATGCATAATACCTCTTTTTTTTTTGGCTGAGGTGAAAGCTTCGTCATGAAATGTATTATTTATAGTAGTGAAATTTCTGGATAAGCTTACTTTAAAGTTTGCATTCCCAGCCAGCGACTGATCGGTCACCATTTATACCTAATTTCCGTCATGTATTCGGTCGAAATCTATCGATTCGGTAACACTTTGATCAGAGTTTTATTGTTTCTGTTTAAGTATCTCATGTTTGATTGTTTTTATGTTTACTTTGCATTATGTTTTAATTTAAGTTATTTAGATTCTTTTGATGCCGTTTGGTTAGTTGTGTACAAATTTCAGGTTTGAACAAGTCATATTAAGTGTCAAAGCAACTATGAAGGAAGGAGAAGCAAGAGAAAGGTGAAAATTCAAGGTTCTGGGGTCTAACACGGCCGCCCGTGCTTCCAAGCACGGCCCGTGTCAGCTAAAAAACTCTTCTCCATACAAAATCCAGGGGGGCAACACGGCCGCCCGTGCTTCCACGCATGGCCCGTGTCAGGACTGCTGGGAGCAAAAATAAAAAATAAAAGAGCAACACGGCCAGTGCTTCCAAGCACAGACAGTGTTGCTGAGAGCGTGAAAACTTCCAATTTTAGGGCTTTTTCATTAAATCTCCACCTTGAGAGCACTTTAGACATTCCATTTGGCTGAGATTTGTACCTAGACTATTTAGTTGAGTTTGAGAGAATTATTTTGGGACTTTTGCATCATATGATAGAAAATCACAGAAGAGAGAAGATAGCTTCATTAAGAGTTTTGGAGACGGAGGGATTCAAGGGTTTCCACCATTGAAGATCAAAGTCACCATTATTTTTGAGTAATGTCTACATTCTTTATTATGTCTTTCTTGAATATTATGAGAGGCTAAACCCCCCAATGCTAGGGGGTGGTCCTGATTTGGTTTTTGTAATAACGATGAATTTGTGATTTCAATAATACATTGGTTTATATTATTCAGTTAAATTATGCAATGTTCTTCATGTTTTCTTTATTGGTTAAATAAGGATTAATCCATGGCTAACAAATACAGGACTGTAGTTGTTAGGGTTTGTGCATAATTTGATTATAGTAGATATCACCTAGGACTAGGGACACCCTATAATTACCACATAATCTTGATTATATAAAAGCTTGGTTTCAATTTAGGTTCCTAAGGACTTAGGATTTAGGTTGGAAGACCAAAGGTTTTCTCACTAAGGACTTAGGAGGAAACACTCTAAGGATGTGGTAACTGAATGTTATGAACTTGTTGAAGAGATCTTAATTCTGAAGTGTTACATGCCAAATCAACCACTCACCCCAGCATCTCATATATTTGATAACAAAAATCAATTTATTTTCTCGTTATTTTTTCTTTGCAAGGATTTAATCAAACAAAACCAAAACATTAGTTTTTGTTCAATTGAATCATACTTTAAGAATCTGTATTTCCTACGCAGTCCTTGAGATCAACATTTGGGGAATTTCCCCTATTATTACTACAGAGGCAAAAATAGTACACTTACTATTTTTCCGATCAAGTTTTTGGCGCCGTTGCCGGGGACTGCCAAAATATAGATTTTTAACTTAAGTTCAATTGAAATTTTGTTGATCTGCGACTAAAATTTTCACTACAGAAAAAAAGGCCTCCTACCACGCCCAGAAAACCGAGGCTTTATGCAAAATAACCGTGGCGTAACGCTGAGGCCACGGAAATCCAACGGTGGAGTATACGGCCGTGGCCAAAAGTAAAGTCCACGGTTTTTTGGTATAGACCACGCCTTTTTTACAACCGTGGCATTTTTAGGCCACGGTTTAGGTAGCTTGATTATGGCCGCGGTTTGTATTTGCCATGACTGCAAAACTGTGGCTATATGGTAAAGCCACAGTTTCAATTTAACGTTTACGATACAGTTTGGGTTCAAGATATAACCACGGTTTGGTAATGACCACATATTTAAAACCGTTGTTATATGTTATGCATTCTAAACCATTTATCTTGCCACGGTTTATTTCTGTATCGTTACATAAATATGTCATTATATATATATATATATATATATATATATATATATATATATATATATATATATATATATATATATATATATAAAATAAACAATAATATTGATCAATATAAAATTAACAATAATATTGATGATTAAAATCTAATTAAATACAAAAAAATATTCAAGAAACAGAATATTCAAGGGCATAAATATTCTTGTTAACTTAACAGAATCCCCTAAAAAAATAATTGATGACACTATTAATCCAAACCACCTTAATCCAAATTACAAATTTACAACATTGAAGTACAATATAAAATTGAACAAATACAACATAGTAACAAACCACCTTAATCCAAGATCTATCCCAATAACAGTCCCCAACTTGGTAGCTTCCTCTTTTGCATCAGATGATGCAAACAGACATCCTACAACTAAATAATAACATGACGAATAGTATGAACCACCAATGATTATATATATATATATATATATATATAATATGAATAATTACTTAAATTATAAAAATTAGTAATTAATTAATTACCTGATGGAAGATTATGTGAGTTTGTCCATTTAGTATTACAAATGGCACGTTGAAAGCAGCATTTTGAAGCCAGCTCATAGAATAGTGATAGATAATAGTTTATGTAGAAATCATGAGAAATTACAACAAAATAAAATAGTGACAGATAATAGTTTATGTAGAAACAAAATTTGCAATTAAGGATGCAAAATATTATGTTCAAGTAGAAGAGCATATTTGGGAAAACTGACTATGTATCAATGATCCCAAATTTGTAAGGGGCATCTGGTTCAACTTCGGGAGGTGTCATTATTCAAAAATGAAATATATGTTGTTCTTTTAGTTAGACTCCACTGTTCAATTTATTTCACTTTTGACATTTGAAGTAAAAAAACACAAATGATAATTCTACTCTCCTAATTTGAAACAAGTACCTTAAGGCCTTCAACAAGACAATGATGAATGTAACCAGATTTGTATTAGCTGAGAGTGTAATTTGAAACTGCACCTTTTACACTAGTTTGATACTCTTTCTGTGATGTGCCAAATTGTACATGGCTGGACTCTGGTTCATTCGAGGTCACCCATGAGACGATTACTGCTTTTCTTTCATAATCACCTTGTGTGATATGCACCTAACAAACAGATGATAATCAGCCTCCTTTTATTTTCCTTGAAGATACAGCACCTGAACACAAATGTCATAGCTTAAGGTCCAATTGAGCCAAAAAAAATAGAAGCATAGAAGAGAGAAGATTACAAGGGAGTCACCAACAAGGAAATTACATACCACGCAAGGAATTCATTATTTTAAATTATGGATTATACATTTGCAAAGCTTAATGAACAATAACTCCACCCTTTTTACGATAGAGGAGTGACCACCAAGGATATCTATGACAAATCATTGCCTCACTTCTCCTCTAGACTAGATTCTAAAACAAAAAGAAATATAGTCTCCCTTCACACTTCTGACATGTGATTGATCACCAGTAGGTCTTGATTTTACCAACCCAAAATCTGAAACTTTGGCCTCAAAACCTTCCCCTAATAGTATGTTACTTGGTTTGATGTCACGATGAATTATACTTGGCTTCACCTCTTCATGCAAATAAGCTATGCCTATAAAAGGTACCAAGCAATTCTATGCTGATAAAAAGATGTTTGTTAAATGAACATGGATTATCATTTAAAAGTTATACCTTTTCCTGCTCCATTTGATACATATTCATAGACTAGTATTTTTGCTCCATCTCTTTCTGATAAAAAATAATCAGCCCATTTTAGCATGAATTTATGTTGAAATAAATCCAGTACAACGTTAAAATTAATTCAAGTTTACCTGGTTGTTCACAATATCCAACCAGACCAACAAGGTTCTTGTGTTTTGCAGCTGAAAGAAGCCTAACTTCTGCCAAGAACAAAGAAAAACTATTAACTACAATAGATTAAAGAGTTAAATATAGTTTTTGATGCTAATCATTCCTGAATTCTTCTGCACTTAAGAATGACACAGAATGAGGTCTCTTTATGGCTAATATTCCTTCTAACTGAGTTTGGTGACATTGTTTCAATTTGGATTCTAACCGAGAGTGTTGATTCCATACCAACAACTGCTCATATAATAATTAACATGACATTAAACAAGAGGTGATTTAAAAAGCTCTAGAAGAATACATAAAGCATAGAATGACACAATTATGTGTTAGTACACCTGATTATCATTACCACCAGAAGCAAGTTCCCTATCATCACATGCCCATTTCAATCCACAAGCCTGTTAAAAATAAAAATTGTCAATAAAGCCATGACGTCCTAAAGAATTTGCAGCATCTTTTATGGTATCCACAAAATCTGCAAATATGTGAAATAAACCAACTGAAGCATCCGTCTCTAAATGAACAATCGCAATAGAAAATGAAGAAAGGAATGAATGGATACTGCAAAATTAGAAAAATAAGAAAATTGATTACCCTTTGGGTCGTAACAGCACACTTATCCTTTATACCCGCAAATCCAAATGATTTCGACTGTAAGATAACTACCAGTCAGTTAAAAACTTAACAAGACTTTCTAGCAATCAACTATAATCTGAGCAGACTGTAGATATTAATTTACTTTTCAAAGGTTGGTTAGGGACAAAGGTGCAAGGAGAACGCAAGACATATAATACAAAGAGAGTTCAGTTTCTATACTGACCAGTCATCACAACAAACATATGATTAAGAATAACCAAAGAAAAGAAACATGAAAGACTTCGTACCAAACAGAGTTCAGTTTCACGTCCCATTTTCAACATGGCGCGATATACTTTCCCGTACGCACCTTCACCAAGGAAAGACTTCGTACCAAAACTATCTGTCACAGACTTCAATTCATTTACTGTAATCGAAGGCACAGAAATCGGTTGGAGATTCATAGGCCGAGGAATGGTTACTGCCGTGTGTCTTCCATGATA
Source organism: Vicia villosa (assembly GCF_029867415.1). Taxonomy (NCBI): domain Eukaryota; kingdom Viridiplantae; phylum Streptophyta; class Magnoliopsida; order Fabales; family Fabaceae; genus Vicia; species Vicia villosa. The sequence continues at coordinate 44,873,975 of NC_081184.1, forward strand.
ACTAGAGTTCCCTGCATAGTACGAAAGCAGAATCAAAACAAAACGCAATTGTAGTGCCAACACAAACACAAATATACACAATCAAGACTTACAATTTTCAAAACATCTCAATTTGAACAAAAGCAAGTTCAAAATTATTCAGTACAAGAATTTATAATATTACAGATATAAAAACTATGAAATATGAATACTGTGTTCCTTATCTCGTTGTACCCCTGTCAAGGAAACCACCAGTGTTCAACCAAACATGTAGTGACAATAAACGGTGTAAAACTCAATCACGAATGAAACCATGTACCTTAGAGTTTGTTGATAGTCAAGATCTTTGCAAGTAAATGAGCAGTTCCTCTAGAAAAAGAGTAGTCTAAACTCCATAGATTCAAATGTCTCAAAAGTCTCCTTGTCATCTCCTATGAAACCTGCATTGACAACACGGTTCATAACTAAGGAAATGATAAATTGGCATCAATTGGGATGAGCTCACATCTATGTTCTAGTATTCATAAACCTATTGACAAAGTATCAGCCAAAAAGTTACATCATCTCTGTGTGTTATTTCTTGGTTTACCCTGCAACAATGTTGAAATCGTTAGAAGAAGAAACATATGAAGACGATTTGGATTTGGGCGTAAAAAAACGAGTAACGTCGTAGAAAGACAAGATTGGAGAAGCATACATGAAAGGCGGAGCATCTGGTTTTCTTTTTCTCTTCGTCGTTGTCGAAATTGCATTTGTTAATCTCTGATAGGTAACTGCCGAACTCATTCTTTACTTCACCGCTTTGCTTAGTTCTTGTCATCAACACGAAGCTTATGCTATGGTGAATCGAACCCCCAAGGAATTGAGCTCAATTTGTGACGGTGAATGTTCAATTCTGTCCGTAAAGAACCTAGGGTTTTGTGTTAAGAGTCAAAATCGCGGTTGAAATGGAGGAATGATGTACTTCGGATGTGATTGGTGTTCCGAGACCTTTGATTCAAGCGAAGGCGATGATGGTGGTGGTTATCTAGCGGCGCCGGAAGTTACGAAGACGAGAAGAAGACGACGAAGCTGGCTTGTATTCATGGTTGTGAGATTGAATGAAGAAGATGGTTGAATGAGTCTAACCACCGTTCAGAAATGGAGATGTGAGAGAATGAGAGACGAGGGTTGAGTCGATCGATTGAGGAGGCGTGAGAGTTTTGGTGGTTGTTGAGTTTTGGCGGTTGATAGAAAGAAGAAGAAAGGGGTTGATGAGGTTTGGAAAGAAATTAGGTTTAGGAAAAAAATGGTTTGAGTGGCTTATCAAATTTTGTTTTGCGCTATTCATTATTTTATTTTTATTTTAGAGGGAAACTTTTTGGTTTGGGCGGCTTATTTAATTTTTTTTAACCGTGGTAGTTGAAGAAAATACCACAGATTCACACTCCAGATTTAATATTTCAAAACATATTTCCACGGTTTAAAAATTCAGGCCAAAGCATATATGTAGCCACATTTTTTGAGTCGTGGAACAATTTGGCGTGGCCGTAGACCATTTTTCTTGTAGTGTTTATTTTCTGCACTTTTTATTTTAATTTTTCTTTCTAATTCTTATATTTGTCTAATCTGTGTATGCGAGGTAAGACCTCAGCTGAATTTCTTTTTGACGCAGAAATTGAAAGAACTTTGCACGCAAGGCGTAGACAAGCTCGGTCGGCTAAGCGGGAATCTGAAGAAGAAATTGTTACAGTTCATTCAGGTTCAGGTCCTGAAAGTGAAGAAGAAGTCATGGGTGAAAATCCTCCTCCTCCTGAGAGGCTCCTGGGTGACTACGGTGTTGCAAATACACCGGGGGGAAGACAAACAATTGTAAACCAACCGGTAAATGCTGCCAACTTTCAACTGCACCCAAGCACCATTAATCAGCTTGAAAGAAAACCTTTCACCGAAAAGGTTAACGAAGATGCAAACAAGCATCTGCAGAGATTTTTGACCATGAGCACCACTCTAAAAATTGACGGTCACACGGAAGAAGCAAAGAGGCTTAGGATGTTTCCTTTCACTCTAGCGGAAGAGGCAGAAGAGTGGTTCTATTCTCTACCAGCGGGTAGTATCACATCGTGGGAAGAGATGGAAAAGGCTTTCCTGAATGAATATTTTCCAGCGTCAGTCTTTCTACGAAAAAGGTATGAAATTCTGAACTTCAAGCAAAAGGAGGGTGAGTCTTTAGGCGATGCCTATAAAAGGTTCAAGAGGACTCTGGTGGCATGTCCAACACACAATATGGACAAAACTGAACAGATGCAAATGTTTGTCAACGGGCTCAGAATCAAGACAAAGCAGTTGATCGATACAGCAACTGGAGGCTCAACAAATTTCACAACAGCCTCTGGTATCATCAAGATCATTGAAGCAATAGCTGCAAATGAGCAATTGGAGTTGTATGACAGGTATACGAGCAAACCTGAAGGAGTCATTGATCTGAAGCTAGACACCAACAAAATTCGGGTTGAAGATGCTATAGCTGCCGAGATAGAAAAGAGATTAAAGGCTATGAATATAGGTACTCAACAGGTTGCTCAAGTCCAACACGCTCAACCTGTAATCTGTGAAATTTGTAATGGCCCTCACCAAACTGTGTATTGTGTTGCTACTCCCAAGCAAATTGAAGAAATCAAGTTCTTAAGGCAAAACAATCCGTATTCTAACACCTATAATCCAGGGTGGAAGAATCATCCCAACTTCTCTTGGAAAGATCAACAACAAAATTCTCAAAAGGCAGAGTGGGAAGTAGCTATTGAGAGATTGGCTGGACAATGCTCTCAGTTTCAAGAAGAAACCAGAAACAACCACAGGAACACCACAACTTCGATCAAAAATCTGGAAGTTCAAGTGGGTCAAATAGCACAACATCTCACTCTACAGGCACAAGGTACCTTTCCGAGTTCAACTGTGAAAAATCCAAAAGACGAAGAGAAGATTAATGCCGTTACTAAAAGAAGTAAGAAAGTGGCAGAATCTGAAAAAAAGAAAAAGAGGAAATAGATGATCCCTTGGTGATTGAGGTAGATTTGGAGATAGGAGAGAATGTGAAAGAGCCCGAAATTGTGATACCACCGGTTAAGCAACTTGAAGAGAAAAATAAGAAAGATGCTAAACCGGCAATCAAGCTACCTTTTCCTTCTAGAGTGACAAAGAAGAATTCAATAGAAAAGGATTTTGAGAAGTTTGCAGTTTTGTTTAAAAAGTTAGAAGTCAATCTCCCCTTCGTTGAAGCACTTGAGCACATGCCGTTATATAAGAAATTTATGAAGGAGGTGATTGCTAAAAAGAGACCCGTGGGAGGAGAACCAAAAATTGCAACTAAAAAATATGGTATAGTCTCGCCAGCAACGAAGATCCCTATCAAGAAGAAAGATCCTGGAGCAGTGGCGATACCATGCACAATCAAGAACAAAATGTTTAAAAAGGTACTCATTGATTTTGGTTCTAGTGTGAGTTTAATGCCACTATCTATCTTCAAAAAGCTTGAATTGGGAAAGATAAGCGAAAGTGAGAAAAAATTAAAGTTCGCTGAACACACCATCAAGAAATCATATGGGGTAGCTGAAGATGTACTGGTGGAGATTGATAAGTTTGTATTCCCTGTTGACTTCCACATCATGGACATTCCTAGAGATGAAGAAACTCCTATCCTTCTTGGTAGACCATTTTTGTTGACAAGTCGTTGCAACTTTGACATTGAGAAAGGGACTCTGACGGTGAAAGCCTTTAATGAAGAAGTAACCTTAAAGATGTTAGAAGTCAAGAAACAAAGTGAAGGTGTACATGATCAAGCTTTTGTTGGTATGATCGAAAGTGAGGGAGAATACAAAAGCCCTAAACATCTCCAAGAAAAAGTTTCAAGCATAGCTTCTTAGGTGGAACTAGCTCATGTTTCTATCAAAAGTCCTAAGGTCGATATAGAAGTTAAGAAGAAAAAGAAAGAAGAAAACCAAGGTGAGAAGATGAAGGTGGAAAGTGAGTTAAAGAGAAAAGTGGTCCATGGTTTTCATCTTCATGAGTTCTTGGTGGAGGAGGTAACAAGCAACAAAGTTTGGAAAAGGAAATACCCTCCATAATAAAGGGTAATGGACCGTCGAGCCATGCGACGTTAAACGGAGCGCTTCGTGGGAGGCAACCCACGGTTTTAATAATTAATTTCTCTGTTTATCTGTTTTATTTTCAGGAAATAAAAGAGGGCATCTCTAGTGAAAGCTTGGAAGTGATCATTGGAGTGCAATACCCTCTGTAAGCAACCTCTCCAAGGCTTGCTCTAAAACATTGAGGACAATGTTTAGTTCAAGTGTGGGAGGGGTTCTTTTCATTTTCTTTTAGTTGTTGTCCATTTTTGTTTTTGTTTGTGTGCTGTGTTAACATTGTGTTATAGATCGATTTATGGATGCCGAATGAATGATGAATGGTAGTTAGTGGATGAAAGGTGCATCTTGAACCTATTCCCCCAAGGCACCCTGGAAGTTGATGCAGCCGAAAGAAAAGTAACTGTTGGACGCAACTTGGTGATACTGGACAAAGAGGATTGTATGGTGTACCTGCGCCGGAAAGAAGCCACATGACACGAGGAGTGCTTTGAAACCTGTAAGCTTACCCAACATGGTGAGGTTATAAAAAGCCAAACACAACAGATGATCATCATGAGAGTTCATTCAGGTATGACTTTATCATTCTGATTTTGCGTATGTTCTACTGACATAGCATAATATGAGGACACACACTGAGGCATTTGTTTGTTTTTCACCTGAGCCTTTCTAGCCATCCTAAATTATATGTTTATCCATTGTTACCCCAGTTAAGCCATATCCTTTTGTTTGTTATAACCATATCTATTAACCCGCAGCCAAATTCTTCCAACCCTTTCTCGACATTAATGTTGTGGTTTTCAGAGTTGTGCAAAAATCTAAGTTTGGGGTATTAATCATCAAAGAAGAGGGCAAGTGTAAAAATGAAAATAAAAATGTTTTTGAGACATATGAATGTATGTCCCACAAAAAAAAAAGAGAAAAACTTTCCCGAATGAAAGACTCAGTTACATTAAGCACTCATAGAAGAATTGAGTGACGCAAAAGAGTCTAAGTCGAATAAATTCCCAGTGTAACAAGTTGAGTACAATGATGAGAAACACAACATGAATGCTGAACCCAAAACCAATTTTTTATCGATTTACTTGTGTATCCCACCGTACCGAAACCCCATTACATCCCAAAAGACCTCGAAAAGTGTGTGAACTTTGTTAGTGTAGTGAAGGTAGAAATTATTCAAAATTAAGAGTTGATATTGCATACCTTTATTTCGTGAGTGCAAAACACTTTAACCCTGAGAGATTTGGTGAGAAGTGTGAAAAAGCTTGCAGGTAAAAAGGTACTCTGATGTGGAAGTGTGGTAGAAAGTTCGGTTCGGCAAGCTAGAGGTTCTATCAGAAAGGTAGACGCAAGTTGTGAATAACATCGGCAGTATTGTGGAAAGAAAACCCAGGGTGACCTCTGTTTGGTCTCTTGCATCACTTGAGGACAAGCAATGAGATAAGTTTGGGGTTGTGATCGGTCACCATTTCTACCTAATTTCCGTCATGTATTCGGTCGAAATCTATCGATTCGGTAACACTTTGATCAGAGTTTTATTGTTTCTGTTTAAGTATCTCATGTTTGATTGTTTTTATGTTTACTTTGCATTATGTTTTAATTTAAGTTATTTAGATTATTTTGATGCCGTTTGGTTAGTTGTGTATAAATTTCAGGTTTGAACAAGTCATCTTAAGTGTCAAAGCAACTATGAAGGAAGGAGAAGCAAGAGAAAGATGAAAATTCAAGGTTCTGGGGTCTAACACGGCCGCCCGTGCTTCCAAGCACGGCCCGTGTCAGCTGAAAAACTCTTCTCCATACAAAATCCGGGGGGGCAACACGGCCGCCCATGCTTCCACGCACGGCCCATGTCAGGACTGCTGGGAGCAAAAATAAAAAATAAAAGAGCAACACGGCCAGTGCTTCCAAGCATGGCCAGTGTTGTTGAGAGCGTGAAAACTTCCAATTTTAGGGCTTTTCATTAAATCTCCACCTTGAGGGCACTTTAGACATTCCATTTGGCTGAGATTTGTACCTAGACTATTTAGTTGAGTTTGAGAGAACTATTTTGGGACTTTTGCATCATACGATAGAAAATCACAGAAGAGAGAAGATAACTTCATCAAGACTTTTGGAGATGGAGGGATTCAAGGGTTTCCACCATTGAAGATCAAAGTCACCATTATTTTTTAGTAATGTCTAAATTCTTTATTATGTCTTTCTTGAATATTATGAGAGGCTAAACCCCCCAATGCTAGGGGGTGGTCCTGATTTGGTTTTTGTAATAACGATGAATTTGTGATTTCGTCAATACATTGGTTTATATTATTTAGTTAAATTATGCAATGTTCTTCGTGTTTTCTTTATCGGTTAAATAAGGATTAATCCATGGCTAACAAATACAAGATTGTAGTTGTTAGGGTTTGTGCATAATATTATTATAGTAGATATCACCTAGGACTAGGGACACCCTATAATTTCCACATAATCTTGATTATATAAAAGCTTGGTTTCAATTTAGGTTCCTAAGGACTTAGGATTTAGGTTGGAAGACCAAAGGTTTTCTCACTAAGGACTTAGGAGGAAACACCCTAAGGATGTGGTAACTGAATGTTATGAACTTGTTGAAGAGATCTTAATTCTGAAGTGTTACATGCCAAATCAACCACTCACCCTAGCATCTCATATATTTGATAACAAAAATCAATTTATTTTCTCATTATTTTTTCTTTGCAAGGATTTAATCAAACAAAACCAAAACATTAGTTTTTGTTCAATTGAATCATACTTTAAGAATCTGTATTTCCTACGCAGTCCTTGAGATCGACATTCGGGGAATTTCCCCTATTATTACTACAGAGGCAAAAATAGTACACTTGCTATTTTTTCGATCAGCGACTATCCCAAAAAGAGTTGTTTATACCATTGTGAACCTTCAAAGAACGTTATTAGAAAAAGAATTGCTATCTTCATGGATCAACCTATCCACAAGAATGAGATCACTCCACCAAAAAGAATCCCATTTGTTGATCACATTCTTGTTACTACAAAACATTTCCACCTCTGGATTTTTGTGTCTCTGTCGAAGCAGCCCACTCTAAATAGCCTTCTTTTCCCTCACAATACTACATTTCCACTTAATCAATAGAGCTTTGTTGAATAATTTTATATTTTTTATACCAAGACCTTCAGTACTCACTAGACATCAAACTGATTCCCAACTAACCCAATGGATAATGCGCTTATTCTTATAACCAAGCCACCAAAAATTGCTTTGGATTCGTCGTATCTCTTTCAATACCTTAACAGGGCCTTTATAGAAGGACAAAGAATAGACAGAAATCACGTTCAACACAACATTTATCAACACAATTCTTCCTCCCATATAGAGGTTCCTAAATTTCTACATCGAGAACCTATTCCTAAGATTTCTCAAGAGATTTTTCTATAAATAAATATTCTTAGGGCTGCCCCTATCAACACCCCTAAAAATTTACAAAGAAAATAATTGATACTAGAAGACAACACTCATATGGATCCCAAAAATGTTACTTTTGTGAAAGTTAACCCTCAGCCAATAGATCCTCTCAAAATTGCCTTAAGAACAAGTAATAATCTCCACCGCTCTATTCATCAAAGGAGTTAATCCCTCCATGGCTAGAACAAGTAAGAATGAGGACAAAGGATACCCCTGTCTAAGACCTCTTTTCACCATGAAATCCTTAATGACACTACCATTCAGAAGCGTCGACATGGAGCTGTTGAAAATGCAAGCCTCCATCCACTTAATCTACTTTTCACCAAAACTCATTTTACCCATAATTAACCTTAAGTAGTTCAAATCGACATTATCGTACGCTTTTTCATAACCAACCTTCAAAGCTAAGCAACTTATATTTTCTCTCTTAGCCAAATTGACAACATCATTATCCATAAGCACTCCATCCAATATGTAACGCCCCGAATTTAATTAATTTTAAATTAAATTATTTGAGAATTTAATTATTCGACTTTAGGCGAATTTTGGGAATTATCGGTTGTAATTGGATTATTTAGTCGGTTAATTGGAGATTAATAAGGTTTGTTATGTTAAAGAAATAATATTAGAAATATTATTATTATTGGACTTTTATTTATTTAAGTTGGTTTGTTGGTGGGTGATATGAACCAATATGGAGGTGTAATATTAAGCCCAAGAGTATGATTGGAATAATAGTAACTATATCATTATTAGTTGGACTTATTGGATTAAAGGAATAAAAGGAGAATATACAAAAATTAGGTTTCTGTGGAGAATAAGGTTTTGCCTTTTTGGGGAATAGATCGTAAAGCGAAGTTGCAGACAAAAGAGGAACGAGGTTTTGGCCGAGAGAAGGAATTGATCGATGATTGCTGGGAAAAAGGCAAAGGGCAAAGGCTTGCACTCGATCGAATATTAGAGCGGTCTCCAAACTAAGGTAAGGGTGGGGTTCTTACTCTATAATGAGATTTATGAAGGATATTATGTAAGAGTGGGTTTTTACATGATTATTGAGATTGTATGATAATATATGATGGATAAAACATTTATAGGATGAAATCCATAAATTTCTATGATCTTGAAATTGTTAGGTTTTATGAAAAAATGTATTTTGTTGATTTGATGTATATAATTCTATCACACCTATGTTTTGATATGTATTTACAATGTTAAGTATTAATGTACAATCGTAAACTACGTTGCAGAATGTGTGTGTTTATAATTCTGTTAGAATTATCATCGTATTTCAATAGTATATACACTTTCCCGGATTTTAATTTTATACTACTGTATATGTGATGTCCTATATGTTTAATATTGTTTTGTTCTACTATATATTATGATATGGAGTGTTAGTAAAATATATGGCTATATGTGTTGTTTCGTCATGAATTATATATGAACATATACATAGCTTCGTTAGGATATATGTATAAGTACTCTACTGAGATTTCAAGTTTTCTAATAATAATAATAATAATAATAATAATAATAATAATAATAATAATAGAGATTTAATATTATTGATATAATATTTTTAGGAATTTTGTGTTAGAGAAGAATATTTGAATTATTTGGTAAAACTTAAGTTATCTTCAATTCGGTTAGAGTTGTTAATAGGGTTGTCAGAGTTGCTTTCGAGTTGTTTAGAGTAAAATTTGATAAACCATAGATTAAAATTGAAGGTATTTGTCCCTTTAGAGTTGTTTTATTATTACTTTAGTCACACCATTAGCCAATTAAACTTATAAGAGTTGTTAGTAGAGTAGTTGTGCAATTTAGAGTTGTAGGGATTGTATAGTAATTGTTGCTGATTGTCTGTGATGATGTTGTTAGTAAATTGCGAATTTGTAGGCTGTGATGAAATTGGTTGTGATTATGTTGTTGCTATTTTATGTTGACTATTGTGAAGTTGCAGGAAGTTTAGCGACGATATAGGCTTCTGCCTAGTGACGATGATGTTGTTTGTTGTATGTGATTGTTGCATTCATATACATATGTGTTTTTGGCGACGGCCTAGATTGGCAAATTAGCGACGAAGGCTTATGCCTTGATGCCTCTGTTTAACTGGCAATTGGCGATGGGGGCTGAAGCCCTGGGTACCACATGCATGTGCATCATAATGGGACGCATTTCAAGTTGCATCTCTGAGTTGTTGTGATGATGAAATAGTTGTTATACCGTGTCGATGATATCATTATGAAGCTGAAATAGTTGAGATGTTTTGTTGATAATTTTGTGATGATAAATGTTGTTTAAAAAGCTGTGGACTGGTGATTATGCATGAAATAATTCTAATATAGTATTTATCATACGTCCGATTCAATTGTTTGATATCTCACCCCTTTTGTTTGAATGTTACCCCTATGTTGGTAACGTGCAGGTAATCTAGAATGAAGACTGTTTACCTTCAGTAGTTCGAGTCAAGTGTTGGTCGCTCTGATACGTAACAGTCGGGGGAAGAACGCTTGTGTTTTATTGTTATTAATATATATTTAGTTGTTGAATTTTAAGTTGCTATTAATAAGTAATTTGTTGTTTTTAAAGTTGGTTTCAGTTGGACAAGATAATATATCATTTAAGTTAAAATTGTGATTCCGCTGCTTATTTAATAAATGTTGGTTTGTCTTCAAAGATCAAAATATGTTGTTATCGCTTCATCCGAGTTTTAAGTGTTATGTATTTGTTTTATGTGCGATTATATGTTGTTGTTTTATGAAGTAAATGTGGCATCCTATTTATTGTTAGAACAAGAAATCTTCTGATCAATATTCTTAGTTTTGATGATAACATTATGTATGAATTTTGTATAAGAGAATGTGGTACTCTAATCCTTTACGTTTTCCATTTCAGGAAAAGTATAAAAGAGTATGCACAAATCAGCATTCAGAAGCATTGACCCAGAAGTTCTGGATGGCTTCATCAGAACATGGTCTGGCAAGACATCAGAAGATGGTCCTGCAGAATCAAAACATGAACTGAAAAGCATCAGAAGATGGCAGTCAGAAGTAAAAGCTCTGAAGCTCTGATGGTATCACGCTCAAAGAACTTCAAGTCTGAAGACAGAAGTTGCATCTGCACCAAAGCTGAAGACTCTGAAATTCAAACGTCTATTCTATACATTCTGAGTCCAGAAGAAAGTACAAGTACAAAAGGCTATAACGACAAATCTCTGACTGACAAAAGGAATGTTAGAAGCTACAAAAGGCAAAGTCAATAAAAGTAGCAAAATCATGGCTCGAGGTAGTTGACAAAAGTGTGAAACATTCAATGCAGCGTTATACTATTCACGCAAAGCATTAAATGCTCACAGCAGTCATTTCCTCTCAACGCCTATATATAGAAGTTCCATTCAGAAGCAGCATACAACTCTCTCACGTGAAAATACCGAAACGCTGTCAAACTAAAATTCAAAGAAGAACTTCATCTTCAACCTCACAACTTTGTAATATCTTAGTGAGTGTTAAGAACTAGAACTTAAGAGAAAAATCACTTTGTGATTACAGCTTTATTAGAAGCAAGTTATACTCTTGTAAACATTTATTTTTACATTGATTGTAAGAGGATTTCTTAGAGTGATCAAGTTGTGATATGTAGACTCTAGAAGAATTAGAGGGTATCTAAGTGGAGAACCATTGTAATCAGTTTGATTAGTGGATTAAATCCTCAGTTGGGGTAAATCACCTTGTCAGGGGTGGACTGGAGTAGTTTAGTTAACAACGAACTAGGATAAAAATAATTGTGTTAGTTACACTTATTCAATCCCCCTTTCTAAGTGTTTTTCACTCCTTCAATTGGCATCAGAGTGGCGGTTCTAGGTGCAAGCACTTAAACGTGTTAGACAAAAGATTCAGGGAGAAAAACACAAAATCAAAATGGTTGAAACAACTTCATCTACTCATCCTCCTGAGCAAAACAACAATGGTAACAATGGAAGCAGTAGCTTCAATGGTTACAATAGACCACCAGTGTTTGATGGTGAAAATTTTGAGTATTGGAAGGATAGACTTGAAAGTTACTTTCTTTGTCAAGATGGTGACTTAGTGTTGGATGGTTAAACACATCCTGTAAACACTTGTGGAGTCAAGATCACAAGACAAGCTGTGAGTGATGACCAAAAGAAAGAATTCAAGAATCATCACAATTCATGGACCATATTGTTAAATGCTATCTCTCATGCTGAGTATGAGAGATAACAAACAGAGAAACAACTCATGATATCTTTGAATCTCTAAAGATGACTCATGAGGGAAATGCTCAAGTAAAGGAGACAAAGGTTCTAACTCTAATCCAAAAATATGAAGCATTCAAGATGGAGGAAGATGAGAACATTAAAGCAATGTTTTCAAGGTTCCAGACTCTGACTGCTGGATTGAGAGTGCTAGATAAAGGCTACACCAAAGCTGATCATGTAAAGAAGATCATCAGAAGCTTACCCATAAGATGGGGACCCATGGTGACTACCTTCAAGATTGCCAAGAATCTGAATGAAGTGTCTCTTGAAGAGCTGATAAGTGCCTTGAGGAGTCACGAGATTGAGCTAGATGCAAATGAGCCTCAAAAGAAAGGTAAGTCTATTGCATTAAAATCTAATAATAAAAATGAATTAACGCTTTTCAGGCTGAAGAAGAAGAATCTGACGAATCAGAGTCAGAAGAAGAAGAAGATGAACTATCTCTCTTATCCAGAAGAGTAAATCAACTCTGGAAGAGCAAGTAGAGAAGGTTCAAGAACTTCAAGAACTTTAAAAGACCTGAAAAGGGAGAATCTTCTGAACATAGAAGATCCAGCAAAAAGAAGGTGACGTGCTATGAATGTAAAGAGCCTGGACACTACAAGAATGAATGTCAAAGCTTCAGAGAGAAAAGCCCAAGAAAATATTTGAAAAGAAGAAAGGTCTTATGGCTACATGGGATGACTCAGATTCATCAGATCAAGAGTCAGACTCTGAAGATGAGCAGGCCAACATAGCACTTATGGCAACAATTGACGCTGGTGAAGAGTCTACTTCTGATTCAGACTCTGATGAGGTATTTTCTGAACTCACTAGAGATGATCTAGTTTCCAGCTTACTAGAACTTCTAGAAGTCAAGAGTCAACTTAGTATCAAATACAAAAAGTTGAAAAAGCTCTTTGAATCTGAAACTAAGAGACTTGAAATAGAAAACTCTGAACTTAAGGAAAAAGTTTTAAAACTAACTAAAGATGTTGAATCATCTTCAAGTTCAGAAAAGTCTATTCCAAGCACTAACAATATTCTAAAAGAATATGACTTGAGCTTTAGAAAGTTCTTATCTAGAGGTATAGGCAGAAGTCAGCTAGCCTCTATGATATATGGTGTAAGTGGAAATAAGAGAATAGGCATTGACTTTGAGGGTGAAACCCCATATAAACTTGAACCTGTTGATGAGATGATTATCAAATACAAACCTCTGTATGAACAGTTCAAGTATGGCCATTCTCATGATATCAAACACACATCACACTCTCAGAGTTTCCATATGACACACACAAAGAAATATGTTGTTGCACACTCTAGAAAATCTTATGTTAAACCTCATGCTAAATCTCAGTTCAATCAGAACTTGAGAAGGACTAACCCCAAAGGACCCAAAAGAATGTGGGTACCTAAGGATAAGATAATTCCTGTTGCAGATCTCCTTCAAAGCTCAAAAGACAAACATGTCATGGTACCTGGACTCTGGGCACTCACGACATATGACAGGAAGAAGGTTTATGTTCCAAGACCTGGAACTTAAATCTGCTGGAGAAGTAAAGTTTGGAGGGAAACAGAAGGGAAAAATCATTGGATCTGGAACCATATGTATTGGTAACTTTCCCTCTATAACTAATGTTATTTTAGTAGATGGATTAGCTCATAACTTATTGTCCATAAGTCAATTAAGTAACAATGGTTCTGACATAATCTTTAATCAAAAGTCTTGTAAAGCTATTAGTCAGAAGGATGGCTCAATCCTATTTATAGGAAAGAGAAAGAACAACATTTATAAGATTGATCTTTCAGATCTTAAGAATCAAAATGTTACTTGCCTTATGTTTGTTAGTGAAGAGCAGTGGGTCTGGCACAGAAGATTGGGTCATGCTAGTTTGAGAAAGATCTCTCAGATTAACAAACTCAATCTGGTCAGAGGACTCCCCAATCTGTAATTTAAATCAGATGCTCTTTGCGAAGCATGCCAGAAAGGGAAGTTTTCAAAACCTGCATTCAAGTCTAAAAATGTTGTCTCTTCCTCTAGGCCGATAGAACTTCTGCATATTGATCTTTTTGCCCCAGTCAAAACAACATCAATCAGAGGGAAGAAATATGAATTAGTCATCGTAGACGACTATAGCAGATGGACGTGGGTAAAGTTCTTAAAACACAAGGATGAGTCACATTCTGTGTTCTTTAACTTCTGTAATCAGATCCAATCTGAAAAGGAATGCAAAATCATAAAAGTCAGAAGTAATCATAGTGGTGAATTTGAGAACAGATTCTTTGAAATTTATTTCAAAGAAAATGGTATTGTCCATGATTTCTCTTGTCCTAGAACTCCACAGCAAAATGGAGTTGTAGAATGAAAGAATAGGACTCTACAAGAAATGGCCAGAACCATGATCAATGAGACTAATATGGCTAAGCATTTCTGGGCAGAAGCAATTAACACAGCATGTTATATTCAGAATAGAATCTCCATAGGACCTATTCTAAATAAGACTCCTTATGAATTGTGGAAGAACAGAAAGCCCAACATTTCTTATTTCCATCCATTTGGATGTGTATGCTATATTCTAAATACTAAAGATCATCTGAACAAGTTTGATTATAAAGCTCAGAAGTGTTTTCTACTTGGATATTCTAAACGCTCAAAAGGCTACAGAGTATACAATACTAAAACTCTGGTAGTTGAAGAATCAATCAATATCAGATTTGATGATAAGCTTGGCAATGAAAAGCCAAAGCAGTTTGAGAATTTTGCAGATATAGATATATCTAACTCAGATCATGAAGAACCCAAAAGTAAAGATGTATCAGAAGATCAAGTTGCAGCGTCTTTAGAGAATCTCAGAATATCTGAAGAGTCAACACTCAGAAGTCTTTTAGACTCAACTCTGCTCATCCAGAAGATGTTATCATTGGAAAGAAAGATGATCCCATCAAAACAAGAGCATTCCTAAAGAACAATGTAGAATGTCAATTTGGTCTAGTGTCTTTGATTGAGCCAACTTCTGTTGATCAAGCTCTGGAAGATGCTGACTGGATAATTGCCATGCAAGAAGAGTTAAATCAGTTTACAAGGAATGATGTCTGGGATCTGGTTCCAAGACCTAAAGGATTTAATATCATTGGAACAAAATGGGTCTTCAGAAACAAGCTGAGTGAGAAAGGTGAAGTCATCAGAAACAAAGCCAGACTGGTTGCTCAGGGCTATAGTCAGCAAGAAGGCATTAACTATACAGAAACCTTTGCACCAGTGGCCATGTTAGAATCTATTCGTTTATTAATTTCTTTTTCCACTCAGAATAACATCACTTTGTATCAAATGGATGTTAAGAGTGCCTTCTTAAATGGTTATATAGATGAAGAAGTTTATGTCCACCAACCTCCTAGTTTTGAAGACTCTAAGTCTCCAGAACATGTTTTTAAACTTAAGAAATCATTATACGGACTGAAGCAAGCTCCCAGAGCTTGGTATGAAAGATTAAGTTCTTTCCTTCTGAATAATGGTTTCACAAGCGGACAAGTAGACCCAACTCTCTTCTGTAAAACCTTTAAAAAGGATATTTTAATTTGCCAAATTTATGTTGATGATATTATATTTGGAACATCTAATGCTACACTTGGAAAGGAGTTTGCTAAGTCTATGCAGGAAGAATTTTAGATGAGCATGATGGGAGAACTCAAGTACTTCCTAGGCATTCAGTTCAATCAAACTTCTGAAGGAACTTATGTTCATCAGACCAACCATTTTAAAGAGCTTCTGAAGAAGTTCAATCTGTCTGAAAGCTAAGAAGCAAAGACTCCAATGCATCCAACGTGTGTATTAGGTAAGGATGAGGTAAGAAAGAAGGTAGATCAGAAGATCTATAGAGGTATGATAGGATCTCTTCTATATCTAACTGCCTCTAGACCTGATATTTTATTCAGTGTATGCTTGTGTGCTAGATTCCAATCAGATCCTAGAGAATCTCACATAACTGCTGTTAAGAGAAGTCTTAGGTATCTGAAAGGTACTACTAATGTTGGTTTAGTCTACAAAAGATCTAAATAATACAACTTAGTAGGATATTGTGATGCTGATTACGCTGGAGATAGAGTTGAAAGGAAAAGTACTTCTGGAAGCTGTCAGTTTCTGGGAAGTCATCTGATCTCCTGGTACAGCAAGAAGTAAGCCACAATTGCATTATCTACTATAGAAGCAGAATATGTTGCTGCTGCTGGATGTAGTGCACAGATGCTCTGGATGAAAAGTCAGCTAGAAGGCTATCAGATATATGAGAGTAACATTCCTATATTCTGTGATAATACTTCTGCTATTTGTTTATCTAAGAATCATATTTTACATTCTAAAGCTAAACATATAGAGATTAAACATCACTTCATTAGGGACTATGTTCAGAAGGGTGTTCTATCTTTAAACTTTATGGATACAGAACATCAGTGGGCTGATATCTTTACAAAACCCCTTGTTGAAGATAGGTTTAAGTTCATTCTAAAGAATATCAGTATGGATTTATGCCCAGAATGAAGGTGTTGAGAAGATCTGATATATGGATTAGATTTGAAATGCTTATGTATTTTCTTATCAGATGTTCTGGTTATGTTTGATCTTTTAGACACTGTGATTCTGTTATTGCTAACGTTTCATATGTCTAAGTATGATCCAGAATTTCTGTTAAAGCAAAACAGCAGTCACCAGCTATTCCGGATGATGACCGCATGTTCATTCTGAAGGGACAAGCATGCGTGCAGTTGATGAGATGCAGCCCTAGGTAACTGTGCAAATCTTTTCAAATCTCACGCTTTCTCCTCTAATGTCATTCAACATTAAATGTGATTGATTCTCTGCATTCTGTAACTGTTCCCATTCAAAAGTTCATTGCATTTTGTTTCACGTCCGGGTCTATATAAACACTTTCCATATTCATTTTACCCTTTTTCACGCATTCATCATCTCTTATATGCATTTCTGTCTTTTCTTTTCTCTCTTCAAAAACCCTAAAGTTAAAAAACCTAAGAAATCTCAGTTGTGCTTCAATGGCCTCTTCATCTAAGCAAGAAGTTGGTTCGTCTTCTCAGCAACAACAACAACAAGATCAAAATCAACAGCAACAACAACTCATTCCGCAAAAAAATTGTTTGATTCCTTTGGATGAGTTAGAAGTTATATGTGAAATGATGGTCGATTTTGATAATCTTGAGGAACACAACATTCGTTTGAAGGAGGACATGTTCTTTCAAAAATGGGAAGCATTCTTCTACGGTTTGTGTGGACCAGTTTATCCAGATTTGGTCAAAGAATTTTGGGTTCATGCAACAATCATGCCTAAAGCTATTCTTTCCTTTGTTCATGGCGAACCGTTCTCCATTACTGAAAATCTGTTAAGAAAATTGTTTGGTTTGGAATCTGTTGAAGGTGCTTCTAGAGCAATTATAGGAAGAACAGATTGGAATGCTATGAGTACATAAATCTTCAAGTCTGGAAAAGAGTCTACAGATATCAAGGAACTGAAGGATTCTTACAGAATCTGGGCTAAGATCCTTCTGGGTTGCATCTATCATAGAAAAGCAACTGTTTCTCCCAACTATGTTAACAAGGACCAACAATACATTCTATATTTTATTGGTAAACAAGAGAAGGTGGATCTTCCTTACATCATTTTTAACCACGTGTGGAATCATGTGAAGGACTCTAGAGAACAATTCAGACTGAAGAATCCCAAGTACAAGAGAAACATCATTCCCTTTGGAAGAATCATTACAAATCTTCTGGTTCAAACAAAGATTGTTGAGGATCTGGAGAAAGCTAGAATTATCAAGGATATTTATGCAACGAGTGAAAGCACTATGAATGCTAACACTCTGAAGAAGATGGGCTTAATCGAGACCATTGGTGCTCCTCCTAGAGTGGACACTGAAGTTCTGACCAGAAAAGCTCATGCTCTGGCTGACTTTGAATTGTTTTTCAGGAATGAACATCCAAATGTTGTTGTCTGCTATATAGCTATGTGTAAGGAGGAAGGCTCTTCTTATGATCCTATATGGATAAATAAACAAAATCAAAATATTCTAAGTGGGGGAGAGTTGTAACATCCTGATTTTATTAATATTTTTATTAATTATATTAGTAATTATACTATTTGGTATTTTTAATAATTATTTATTTATTTAGTTATTATGTGATATATTAATTACTTGAAATATTTAATTGTAGGTGTGTTTATGTTATTTGGGTTATTTAAGTTGTATGAGAGATATAGTTAATTGGGCCTTAGTAGTAGAAACGTAATAGTTGGATTATGGGTTAAGTCCATTAAGAGAAAAGAGATAGTAAGAGGAGAAAATTAGGGTTTTAGAGTTGGAGTCTCATAACTTATTTTTGGGGAGAAAGGAAAAATAGAAGAGAGAAGAGAAAGAAGGGAGGAGCACTTGAGAGAAGAAGAAAATTATGGAGGAAGCCTTAATTTTTGCAGCAAGTTGCAGCATAGAGTCACCTTGGCAAATCGGGCATATCTCTCAATCCAACCGTTGGATCGTTATGGTACTTGGACACAGCGTTCCTGACTCATAGAGGTAAGTTCTGACCGGAGCGATTTTGATTTTGAGGGTTTTAAATTTGTCTGATAATCTGATTCCCGAACTGGTGTTTAGGTGTGTCTCCAATTGATGTTAGAAAGGATTTCTTTTGGAGAAAAGCTTAGAGGTATGGTGAAAGAGTCCATATTTACCAAGGTAAGGGTGGAGTTCGAATTATATAACCAGGAATATGATGATTGTATGTGGGATTAAGGTGTATGAATTTCGCCATGGATTATTTGTTGTGATTCTGTCATGTTGATTCAATGAAATTAGTTGTTGTTGTGGTGATAATTGTTGTTGTTTTATGCGAAGTTGCAGGATGTTTCATTGACGGTGTATACCTCTATTTATTGGTATAGCGACGATATAGGCTTATGCCTTTGTGGTGATGATGTTGTTTGTTGTGTGTGTTTGTTGCATTCATATACATATGCGTTTTTGGTGACGGCCTGGATTGGCAAATTAGTGACGAAGGCTTATGTCTTGATGCCTATTCTCATACCCTAATTTTTGACCCTAAGATCCTGTAACATTCATATCCCAATCATTAATCAAGAGCTTCACTTGGAAGTTTTGTTTGTGGTGTTGCACTCACCTCATCAATAAGAGGGACCATCAAGCACCAATGATTGTTTACCTTGTATGCATATTATACTAACCCAAATACCAAAAATATTTCTTTGTTTCTTTGTAGGCTTTTGTTTTGTAGGTACCAAGCCAAGACATGCAATAAACAAGGCATTTTTCACATTTTTGACTGATGAAATCGATTTCCCTACTGGGTAAATCGATTTCCCTGCAGCAATCTTCAACAAAATCACATTCTGGACAGCATGAAATCGATTTCCCTCCTGGGTAAATCGATTTCCCAAGTGTATTTTGCGCCAAATTATCTTCTGGAACAGAGTGAAATCGATTTCACTCCTGGGGAAATCGATTTCCTTAAGGCGAAATTCAAAAAAAATAGAGAGGGAAGCTTGATTTGATTTTGGCACCTATTTTCTTTGACCATCTTTGTCATTTCACCAATTTTCCACCTCATCAAAATAATTCTCTTCATTAAACCCACTTAAACCCCATTTTACCACTTTTTACCATTTAATTGCCACTTTAATCACCAATTAAACACAAGCTAATTACCAAATGCAAAAAGACCAAATTACCACTACTCTTGCTCTCATCCTATAAATAGAGCCCACTACTCTCTCATTTCTCAAGCTTTGAGAGCCAACAAACCCCTTGCAATTTCTCTCCTCATCCTTACCAAAATTCACCAAAGCTCTTTTTCCTTCATAAAATTTGTGATTCACATCTTGAACCTCACAAATTTTGAGCTAAGCAACCATCCATTTCACTCTTTTTTCTTCAATTGTTGAGAGATCAAGATTTGTGTTGGTGATTCTTGAAGTAGATCTAAGTTTTGTTCAAGATTTGGTAATTTTCATCATCCTTTTTCATCTATCATAATGTGATTCCTTTGTGCTTGTGTGTGATGCATCTTTGATGCTATATTGGTGCTAATTGATAGTAATTTGATGGAAAATTCGTGCTCAAGTTGATATGTGATCATAAGGTGTTTGTATATTTGTTCAAATCAAGTTTCATGCCTTTAAATGCTGTTTTTGCTGAAATTTACACTGAGGAAATCGATTTCCTTAAGGCTGAAATCGATTTCCTGCTGAACGTAACTTGTTTTTTTGAAAATTGCACTATGGAAATCGATTTCCCCCTGCATGAAATCGATTTCCAGCAGGCAGAATGTGGTTTTTTGCCTTTTTTGTGCTTGTTTTGGCTTCCTTCTTCCTACACTTCATTAATATCATTGGATCTAGGGTGTTGATAGGTTTGAAATGACCTAATCCACCAAAATGGATGAATGATATTAATGATAGTGTGAGTTGATTATCTTTTGTGTTTTCATTCTTATTTTCATCTTATTTTTCTTTTGATCGATGAAAGTCTTAATATCTTGAGAATTCTATGGATTCTTGATGAAGACTAGATCAATTTGTTTTCATTCTTATCTTTTCATCTTATTTCCTTTTGATCGATGAAAGTCTTAATATCTTGAGAATTCTATGGATTCTTGATAAAGACTAGATCAATTTGTTTTCATTCTTATCTTTTTCATCTTATTTTCTCTTGATCGATGAAAGTCTTGATATCTTGAGAATTCTATGGATTCTTGATAAAGGCTAGATCATTTCTTCTTCTCCTTCTTATTTCTTTTGATTGATGATCTTGATACATGGAGAGTTCTCCTACATTTGTCCCGACTCGATAAAAGATCAAATATGGAAGAGAATTGTATGCGGTTGATTTATGACTTATGGAAATTTATCGTGTAGTCGCTATGATTTTATCAAGCTTCTGATAAGTTTCCGTTGACCTTAAATCCGAGTACATCCTTCACTCACCATCGATCTTCATTACTAACTTTGATAACATACTTGACAAGTTTCAAGATGGTTATCTTTAACATATAACAACTAACTTTAATTTCCGCCATTTATTATACCGCTCTTTATATTTCTCGCTTTATCGCTTTATTTTATCATTTCATCATATTTACATTCCGCCATTTTCTCTTTGTCCATTTGGACGTTTATAATTCCGCTATTTTCCCTTTGTCCACTTGGACATATGTTTATGCTTCCGCTATTTTCCTTTTGTCCACTTGGACCATACTTTACTTTTATGCTAAAACACTAATAAACAACCAAAATCTAAAAAACACATAAGGCTCTCTTTGGACTATTGGTTACTATCCCTAGCATTTTGGAGATTCGGACTTATGGACCTAGTGCCTCTGGACTCTTATTCTGTTATTACTCTGCTGTTATTCTGTCTGTCTGGAATTGGATTGTTGTCTGTTTATGTGTGCAGGTATTTCCTTGAAAGCCCTTGATGGTTAATTCCAAGGCATTGAGATAAGGATTTTACCCGAAAACAGCCGTTACTCTGCCCGATTTTCGTCAGAATTTTAATGCGCTTAATGCAAAGTGGTGCTAAGATAATAAGTTCATCTGGATCTCCAAGTGATAATGTGTTAGTTTGGTATTGATAAGTCCAAAGGATGGGAAATCTACCTTGACTCATAATGTCAAGTGTTGGCTTCTTCTTCGGTTAGACCGTTTCTTTCCTTAGCTTTTATTTTACGCAATAGGATAGCCTCTTCATCTCCTCCCCTTCTTAAATTTTCAAAATCTTCTCCCTTTTTCAAAAATATTCTTATGTTTGCAACCTTTTCAAAACCTTTTCTTTAAAAAATCTTTTGCCCTTAGTGGCCTTTTTCTTCAAAGTTTAGACACCGTTAATTGTCGAAACGAGTGGTTATACCCCACGATTTTGAAATTGATTGATATAATGAGATCTTTTCCGCGTGAGAGAGCTAGTGGCATACTCGTCGATTTTATCCGAGTTGGAGCCCTTCTTTCATTAGCGATGCAAAGAACTCGTTTGTTCTCATGCTCAAGATCAATGGCTGAGTATTTCTCTCCGACGATGATAAAGTGTTTATTCATTTTTAAAATGTTTTCCCTTTAAGCGGAACTACATTAGCTCTGACTTCTCCATTGCACCGAGGAGGTATGTAGGCCCAAAGCTTAACTCTTTGCCGAGCTTATTTTAAAAATAAAACAAACCCTTTTTTAGCACACACACACAGATTTTCAAAAAGGTTCCCCTGGAGTACCACGGATATGAGGGGTGCTTTAAACCTTCCCCTCATATAATCAACACCCGTACCTGAGATCTCTTTCTTGTTTTTAAAAAACAAAACTTTGGGTTTTACGTTCTTTTCCCTTTTCCTTTGAAAAAATAAAGCGCGGTGGCGATTTCAAACGGAATATTTATTCGAGTCGATCCCATGGCTTCGATATCAGATTTTCCCCGCTACAGAAAAATGGCGACTTCATTGGGGATCCAGTTTTAAGTGTGTTAAGCCTATTTTTGTTTATCTGTGTGTTTTTATTTGCATATATTGTTGTGTGCTTTGTTTGTTTATTTTCTTTTTTTTTTCTTTTTGGTGCTCGGTGGTTCCTCTGTGATGAGATAAAGTTCTAACCCGAACTTTGGTGAGTAACTTGAGATAGGAGGTGGTAAGACCAATAGTCGCATGTCAGGAGCAATCCTTACCATGAGCGTCATATGGTGGAACCCCAATCAGTGGAGGCCTCATGGAAGGTGGTAGATGTTGTTACGAACCATCGTGATAACTCTATTACTTTCAATAGTGAGTGTCCGTAGAAGCTGAATGGCCTAGAACCCATTTAACCCATCTAAGCCTTTTTAGGATGTAGCGCAGAAACAAGGTCAAGTACCAATTTGAGCTTGTTGTCATGTGATGCTATGCTCAGACGAGGTCTTTTTAGGCATATTATTGGCGCCCATGAGCAATTGTGCGTGCCGGTAATATCCAATAGAAGATTGAAAACTCTGGGAACCTTTGTAGAACCCGATTGGCAGGTACAAAATTCCCTAGATCATACCTTTGAACTATGAACTATGATCTTATGTGACCTTGCGTACTCTTGATTGTGGTTGATGCATAAACCATGCATTCATGCATCCATGAAAACTCTTTTTCTTTTGATTTTCAAGGAACTTAGACGTCTTTCCTTGTAAACATCATAAGTTTCATCAAATTCAATGGATCTTGGGTGTTGATGGGGTGAAAACTCTAATCCACCAAAATGGATGATTGATTTTGATGATAACTTAATCGAAGCTTTAGTCCAATGTTGAGTGTTTACAAGTTAATATCTTAAGTTCCTTGAAACTCAAAAATAAAAAAAATAAAAAAAACAACAAATCATCTGCATTGCATGCATCATTCTACATTTGGTTCTGCTTTCTAAAGAAGTTTTCTAGAGCCTTATTTCCTTTCTCCTGGTATCATCAGTACAACACTCTTACTAAGAAGAAATGGAAAGCATCAAACAATAGATTCTTGAGCTCCGTGAAGAGGTGGTTACTCTGAAGGCTGGTATGGAGCATCTGACTGCTCTGGTCGAGGCTCTAGTTACTGCCCAAGTCAAACCTTCTATGATGGAAGAAAGGATGGCAAAGGTCTTTCTTGAAACTCTGAACTTATCCTTTCCTGAGGGGATAGTAGTCCATACACCTGCTGACTCCCATGGAGAAGTGGATATGAAAGTACTTCTAGAAAAGGATGTCCGAAAGGAATGTTTGTTTGAAGAAGGTAACTCAGCTGGTAGTGTGAAGAAGTTTGGTAATGACTTTTCAAAGAAGAGAATCAGGGGAGGAAACAATCATCACCAACATCAGCATGTTTCCTATGTCATTCCTGTATCCAATTCAGTTCATGCAATCCCAGATTATCAGCAGAGTACTCGTCAACAAGATTCTCCACCGAACGAGCAAAATCAATCTCAAAAGGGGAATTTTTGTCCTATCCCCATGACTTACACAGAACTGTATCCCGCTCTAATTCATAAGAAGTTGGTTCAACCAAGATCACCACCTCCAATTCCCGAGAAACTCCCTTGGTGGTACAATGCTAACGTTACTTGTGCTTTTCATCAGAATGCTCCTGGACATGACTTAGAGAATTGTTGGCCTCTAAAAAATGAAGTTCAAAGATTAATCCATGCTGGTATTTTGACTTTCCAAGATGTTGGTTATGATGTTCAAGCCAATTCTTTGCCAAAGCATGATTGAATCACTATTGATGGTAGCCTGAAGTTCAAAAGATGTGTCGTTCAGCATATGCCCATATGGAGAGAGTTTTTCTCAGTTTTTAGTATTCTTATTGATTTCCATTTGTAATATTTCTTGTTTTTCAATGCATTGTTTGCATGTAGAAACTTGTTTATTTTTGAATGTTAATGCTAATACAATGATAATGTTTGTCTTGAAGTAATTCATTCGTTTCACTCATGTTTATTTGTTTTTATGCATTATGATACCAATTGCTTTTGCCAAACTCTTGCTTATGCAAAGATTGGAGGGAGGATGATGATCTGAAAACGCAAAATTTCTGGTTGTATGCTTTTGAATAAGACCCTGCTGATGATGTACAGGCATTATTTCAAATCCCCAAACACCGGAGATATAAGGAAGATAATCCCTTGTTAACCCCTTTGAGCCTTGAAGTAGGAGTTTCTTTTCTAAATGAAAAAACCCTAATTTTTAACCTGGGGCAGGGTAGTCTTCAGTTAATTTGACCGAGTGTTCATATTTCAAAAAGGATTGTGCATCCAAAGGTCAAGCACGTCATATCCACATCAAAGGATGGATCATGGGAAACCACAATGGTTATTCCCCGCGCATCAAAAGGCTGGAAAATGTGAAACCACAATGGTTATCCTTCATCCGCCAAAGAATGAGGCAGTCACAACCCTCTCAACAAGTCAAGACAAAGTCAATGTCACACAATTTGTTCAAATCAAAAGAATGAAAAAAAAATGAAATGAAAAAAAAAAGAAGAAGAAAAAGCTCGCTAAGTCAAAAAAAATTGAAAATAAATGACTTAGGCAAAAGTTAGAGCATCCCGCTGGACGACCAATTCAAAAGAATCAGTCCAGGCAAAAGTTAGGGAAATAAAAAAAAAAAGAGAAAAGAGTGAAAAGTGAAAAGAAAGGACTACAAAGCAAAAGTCCTCAAAAATGAACAAATCTGTGTGAATACAAAAATGAAGACAAAAGGGTGACTGCTACTCCAAGAAAGCCTCATCAGGTCCTTAATGGCACAAAATCCTTTTGAGAGATGAATACTTGTGTTAAGTTAACTGAACATAGGACTGGAGAACATCACGAAGATGGGGTGGGCTAAATAAACTTTGAGCCTAAAAATCTTTTTTCTGAAAACCGTGAACCAGGCCACGTTACAACCCTCAAAAGTCCTAATTGAAGCAGGGTTTATTTCGAAAGCATACTTAAACAAGAAAGCGTTCCTGACTCCTATCGGTTATGCTGAAAACTTGTGTTGGTATCATATGCATACAAAAATCAATGTCATTCCTTAACCAGTGATTCATTCACAAGGTTCTGTGACATCTTTTCAATAAAACTTCAAGACTTACATAATTGTTGCATTTTCATTATCATTCTCAGAATAAACATTTTTCTGCTTGTAAACATTTGTTTGACATCCAGAAAGTTTACATCTGATCATCAGTAGAAAACTAAAACATTGCCAGGGGCATGTTGTTTTGCCAGGGGCATGCTTTTGCAAGTTTGATTACCATCATAGGGCAAATCTCGAAGACTTTGTCGAGTAAAAGAATGTGCCAAGTTTAGTCAATCTGGGGCAGCTACGTCGAGATTTGACAAATCTCTCCAAAAATCTGTTGATCTGGGGCAGATTACTCCAAGTCTTCATGACGCCAAGGATCTCTGTGAACCTTTTTGAGGCAGATTCCTCTCATAGACGATGTAGTCTGGGGCAAGTTGTGAATCAGAAGTTACCTTTATCACCTCATTAGCTTGAAGTACAAAGGTTATTTCCATGATCAATCTAGAGTATGTCACTCTCTACCAAGAAGTTTTGAGACAACGGTTGACTGTTGGGTTTTCTTTCTCACCTTGTGTTGAGTTTTGAACTAAAATCCCCCGCATGTTAACTTGTTTGCTTTGATGTTAACTTCTTAGTTCCTCTGCAAGTTCGGAATGGTGATTTTCTCCAAAGAAATTCTCTTTGATTCCCCATAATAGAGCTTGATGTGTTGTCCAATCTTTTTGATAAGAAGAAGATTATCTGTAAATTCCTCGCAGAAATTGATAATCCCCACTGAGTTTGTTCTTCGTGGAATAATTTTTCTTAAGTGTTCCTCCTCAGCTCATTTGTCAGGATGGAATTAATCCCCAGTTGAGTTTATTCCTCAAGGGGCAAAGCTTTGTTTGACCGTTTCTATCCAGCTTGTTCTTGGAGTTGAACTTTGGTCTCTTACAATACTATTTTGAACCTCTCTAGGTTGGGAAACCTAGATTGAGAAGGCATTTATTTTGCACCTCTTGAGGATTATGCTTTCCTCTATAATGGAGAACTTGTTTGTGATTGATGTTCCTATCAGATATTGAAAGATTTATTTTCCAGCAGTGATGTTATTGCACTCCCTTGGAATTTGTGCTTGAAAGCAAGGGGCAGGTTTTGACTTTGAGCAACTTGTGTTATCCCCATCATGTTTTGGTTGACAACAAATTGAAGCCTCTTTATTTGAGCAAGTTTGTGCGTCTCCACATATCAATCTTATCTTCAAATCAAGTGATAATCTCTCATACTTTATGAACTTCTTGATTCCAAATGGAAGAAGCTCAACGAATGGCAGTCTCTTTCAGCAGAAGACAGTTCGTTCCGCTTAAGGATTTCTCGACAGGGTCGGTAAATGGCAGTCTCTTTCAGCAGAAGACAGTTTGTTCCCTTTGAGATAAACGGATGGCAGTCTTCTTCATGAAGACAGTTCGTTTAAGAATTCTTATTTTAAAGTCAGCAAATGGCGGTCTCCTCCATTAGAAGACAGTTTGCTCACTTTTTCCTAAGATGGGTCAACGAATGGCAGTCTCTTTCAGCAGAAGACAGTTCGTTCCGCTTAAGGATTTCTCGACAGGGTCGGCAAATGGCAGTCTCTTTCAGCAGAAGACAGTTTGTTCCCTTTGAGATAACAGATGGCAGTCTTCTTCATGAAGACAGTTCGTTTAAGAATTCTTATTTTAAAGTCAGCAAATGGCAGTCTCCTCCATTAGAAGACAGTTTGCTCACTTTTTCCCAAGATGGGTCAACGAATGGCAGTCTCTTTCAGCAGAAGACAGTTCGTTCCGCTTGAGGATTTCTCGACAGGGTCGGTAAATGGCAGTCTCTTTCAGCAGAAGACAGTTTGTTCCCTTTGAGATAACGGATGGCAGTTTTCTTCATGAAGACAGTTCGTTTAAGAATTCTAATTTTAAAGTCAGCAAATGGCAGTCTCCTCCATTAGAAGACAGTTTGCTCACTTTTTCCTAAGACGGGTTAACCAATGGCAGCCTTCTTCACGAAGACAGTTCGTTTGCTTAAAGATTCCTCAGCAAAGTCAGCAAATGGTAAGTCGCTTCAGTGTAAGTGACAGTTTGCATCCAGTTCCTTTTCTCAAGCCATGTCCTTGATTAAAGAAGAAGTTGATCCCTATTCTCAGCGGCAACTCATTGTTCTCAGCAGCTTATCGTCAACCATTGAGGCGGTAATTCAATTTTCTTCTACCTTCAACTATTGAGTTGGTAGCTTATCATCAACCATTGAGGCGGTAATTCGATCTTCTTCTACCTTCAACCATTGAGTTGGTAGCTTATCGTCAACTATTGAGACGGTGATTCGATTTTCTTCTACCTTCAACTATTGAGTAAGAGGATGGTCCACGAATCAAAATCTTATCGTCAGTGGTACGGCGGTACATCTCTTCATATCATCAGTGGTACGATGGTGTATTTTCTGTTGACGGAAGATTGGAATTCTGATTCAGAATGTGTACTTTCTCATCCCTAGTGAAAGAGGATACCCCATTTTCTCACCTCCAGCGAAAGGTGATGCTTTAACCTCTCTGGTGCGAAATGTTTTCCCCAGAAAAGTTTCTTTTCCCACCAAAGTTTTGTCTCTCCAACAAAGTCTTGCCTTCCCCAGTGAATTTATGCCAGCAAGACATTTGTTTTCCCCATCGGAGTTATAGCAAGACATTTGTTTTCCCCAGTGGAGTTCCTTTTACTCCCCAATGTTGTCATGTTTCATCATCATCATAGGCATTCATTAACATTGCATTGCATCTTAGGATCAAAAATTGTGTTTTATATATTTAAGTCTCTTCGATCTTGTCAAAATGAAGATTTCCAATCATCATATCTCCAAAATCGAAGAAACTTAAATAGGGGCATCTGTCATACCCCAATTTTTGACCCTAAGATCCTGTATCATTCATATCCCAATCATTAATCAAGAGCTTCACTTGGAAGTTTTGTTTGTGGTGTTGCACTCACCTCATCAATAAGAGGGACCATCAAGCACCAATGATTGTTTACCTTGTATGCATATTATACTAACCCAAATACCAAAAATATTTATTTGTTTCTTTGTAGGCTTTTGTTTTGTAGGTACCAAGCCAAGACATGCAATAAACAAGGCATTTTTCACATTTTTGACTGATGAAATCGATTTCCCTACTGGGTAAATCGATATCCCTACAGCAATCTTCAACAAAATCACATTCTGGACAGCATGAAATCGATTTCCCTCCTGGGTAAATCGATTTCCCTAGTGTATTTTGCGCCAAATTCTCTTCTGGAACAGAGTGAAATCGATTTCACTCCTGGGGAAATCGATTTCCTTAAGGCGAAATTCAAAAAAAATAGAGAGGGAAGCTTGATTTGATTTTGCCACCTATTTTCTTTGACCATCTTTGTCATTTCACCAATTTTCCACCTCATCAAAATAATTCTCTTCATTAAACCCACTTAAACCCCATTTTACCACTTTTTACCATTTAATTGCCACTTTAATCACCAATTAAACACAAGCTAATTACCAAATGCAAAAAGACCAAATTACCACTACTCTTGCTCTCATCCTATAAATAGAGCCCACTACTCTCTCATTTCTCAAGCTTTGAGAGCCAACAAACCCCTTGCAATTTCTCTCCTCATCCTTACCAAAATTCACCAAAGCTCTTTTTCCTTCATAAAATTTGTGAGTCACATCTTGAACCTCACAAATTTTGAGCTAAGCCACCATCCATTTCACTCTTTTTTCTTCAATTGTTGAGAGATCAAGATTTGTGTTGGTGATTCTTGAAGTAGATCTAAGTTTTGTTAAAGATTTGGTAATTTTCATCATCCTTTTTCATCTATCATAATGTGATTCCTTTGTGCTTGTGTGTGATGCATCTTTGATTCTATATTGGTGCTAATTGATAGTAATTTGATGGAAAATTCGTGCTCAAGTTGATATGTGATCATAAGGTGTTTGTATATTTGTTCAAATCAAGTTTCATGCCTTTAAATGCTATTTTTGCTGAAATTTACACTGAGGAAATCGATTTCCTTAAGGCTGAAATCGATTTCCTGCTGAACGTAACTTGTTTTTTTGAAAACTGCACTATGGAAATCGATTTCCCCCTGCATGAAATCGATTTCCAGCAGGCACAATGTGGTTTTTTGCCTTTTTTGTGCTTGTTTTGGCTTCCTTCTTCCTACACTTCATTAATATCATTGGATCTAGGGTGTTGATAGGTTTGAAATGACCTAATCCACCAAAATGGATGAATGATATTAATGATAGTGTGAGTTGATTATCTTTTGTATTTTCATTCTTATTTTCATCTTATTTTTCTTTTGATCGATGAAAGTCTTAATATCTTGAGAATTCTATGGATTCTTGATGAAGACTAGATCAATTTGTTTTCATTCTTATCTTTTCATCTTATTTCCTTTTGATCGATGAAAGTCTTAATATCTTGAGAATTCTATGGATTCTTGATAAAGACTAGATCAATTTGTTTTCATTCTTATCTTTTTCATCTTATTTTCTCTTGATCGATGAAAGTCTTGATATCTTGAGAATTCTATGGATTCTTGATAAAGGCTAGATCATTTCTTCTTCTCCTTCTTATTTCTTTTGATTGATGATCTTGATACATGGAGAGTTCTCCTACATTTGTCCCGACTCGATAAAAGATCAAATATGGAAGAGAATTGTATGCGGTTGATTTATGACTTATGGAAATTTATCGTGTAGTCGCTATGATTTTATCAAGCTTCTGATAAGTTTCCGTTGACCTTAAATCCGAGTACATCCTTCACTCACCATCGATCTTCATTACTAACTTTGATAACATACTTGACAAGTTTCAAGATGGTTATCTTTAACATATAACAACTAACTTAAATTTCCGCCATTTATTATACCGCTCTTTATATTTCTCGCTTTATCGCTTTATTTTATCATTTCATCATATTTACATTCCGCCATTTTCTCTTTGTCCATTTGGACGTTTATAATTCCGCTATTTTCCCTTTGTCCACTTGGACATATGTTTATGCTTCCGCTATTTTCCTTTTGTCCACTTGGACCATACTTTACTTTTATGCTAAAACACTAATAAACAACCAAAATCTAAAAAACACATAAGGCTCTCTTTGGACTATTGGTTACTATCCCTAGCATTTTGGAGATTCGGACTTATGGACCTAGTGCCTCTGGACTCTTATTCTGTTATTACTCTGCTGTTATTCTGTCTGTCTGGCATTGGATTGTTGTCTGTTTATGTGTGCATGTATTTCCTTGAAAGCCCTTGATGGTTAATTCCAAGGCATTGAGATAAGGATTTTACCCAAAAACAGCCGTTACTCTGCCCGATTTTCGTCAGAATTTTAATGCGCTTAATGCAAAGTGGTGCTAAGATAATAAGTTCATCTGGATCCCCAAGTGATAATGTGTTGGTTTGGTATTGATAAGTCCAAAGGATGGGAAATCTACCTTGACTCATAATGTCAAGTGTTGGCTTCTTCTTCGGTTAGACCGTTTCTTTCCTTAGCTTTTATTTTACGCAATAGGATAGCCTCTTCATCTCCTCCCCTTCTTAAATTTTCAAAATCTTCTCCCTTTTTCAAAAATATTCTTATGTTTGCAACCTTTTCAAAACCTTTTCTTTAAAAAATCTTTTGCCCTTAGTGGCCTTTTTCTTCAAAGTTTAGACACCGTTAATTGTCGAAACGAGTGGTTATACCCCACGATTTTGAAATTGATTGATATAATGAGATCTTTTCCGCGTGAGAGAGCTAGTGGCATACTCGTCGATTTTATCCGAGTTGGAGCCCTTCTTTCATTAGCGATGCAAAGAGCTCGTTTGTTCTCATGCTCAAGATTAATGGCTGAGTATTTCTCTCCGACGACGATAAAGTGTTTATTCATTTTTAAAATGTTTTCCCTTTAAGCGGAACTACATTAGCTCTTACTTCTCCATTGCACCGAGGAGGTATGTAGGCCCAAAGCTTAACGCTTTGCCGAGCTTATTTTAAAAATAAAACAAACCCTTTTTTAGCACACACACACAGATTTTCAAAAAGGTTCCCGTGGAGTACCACGGATATGAGGGGTGCTTTAAACCTCCCCCTCATATAATCAACACCCGTACCTGAGATCTCTTTCTTGTTTTTAAAAACAAAACTTTGGGTTTTACGTTCTTTTCCCTTTTCCTTTGAAAAAATAAAGCGCGGTGGCGATTTCAAACGGAATATTGATTCGAGTCGATCCCATGGCTTCGATATCAGATTTTCCCCGCTACACCTATGTTAACTGGAAATTGGCGATGGGGGCTGAAGCCCTCAGTACCACATGCTTGTGCAATTGTAGAGTCTCATTATATGTGGCATGAGTGTGATTTATTTGTGACGTGATGTGACTTGAGTTGTTGTTGAATATGACGATGTGAAGTGAATTATGATAACATGAAGTTGTAATATGACGGTGTGATAATGTGACAGGTACCGTCTGGAAAATGAAAAATAGTTGTTACAACTATTATTATGTTGTTGTTGATTTTGTTATTATAACTATACAATTTTAAATTGTTGTTATAGCTGTCGTCTGAAAGCTGTAAAGTGATAATTTTGTATGATTTAATTCTAACATATTAATTATCATACTTTTGTTTAAATTTTCGATATCTCACCCCTTCTGAATGATGTTTCCCTTACCGTGGGAAACGGACAGGTACTCAAGATAGCGGTGGAAGTTTTGAAGTGATTTTATGAAGTCTTTAGTTGCCGTTAGTCGAGTTGGTGTCTTGCTCTGATACGTAGCACTCGGGATGGAATTATGATTGTAGTTGTTGTTTGTTGTTGTGTTATTACTGTTGAATAATAAGGAGTAATTATTGTTGTTTTAAGATGTTTTTGGTCGAATAAAAGTTGACGAATAATTATAAGTTAAAGTTTGATCTAGTTGAATAAACTTGTGTATGAATTATAATTTTAAAATTGTAGATGCCGAATGCTATGTATCGAGGATAAATGAAATACAGGTTGTTTGTGGCTTTTAAGTTGAAAATGCAATGCCTCAGGTTTGATGTTTAAAATTTTCCGCACTCTGATTTTAATATAATTGTTGGGTAGATTTGGGGTGTTACAAGTGGTGGGTGGTATGAAGAAATTTGGAAGTGTAATATTAAGCCCAAGAGTATGATTGGAATAATAGTAATTGTATTATTATTAGTTAGATATATTGGATTAAAGGAATAAAAGGAGAAAATACAGAAATTAGGTTTCTGTGGAGAATAAGGTTTTGGCTTTTGGGGGAATAGATAGTAAAGCGAAGTTGCAGACAAAAGAGGAACGCGATTTTGGCCGAGAGAAGGAATTGATCAATGATTGTTGGGAAAAAGGCAAAAGGGCAAAGACTTGCACTCGATCGAATATTAGAGCGGTCTCCAAACTAAGGTAAGAGTGTTGTTCTAACTCTATAATGGGATTTATGATGGATATTAAGTAAGAGTGGGTTTTTACATGATTATTGAGATTGTATGATAATATATGATGGATAGAAACATTAATAGGATGAAATCCCTAAATTTCTATGGTCTTGAAATTGTTAGGTTTTAAGAAAAATTGTATTTTGTTGATTTGAAGTATATAGTTCTATCACACTTATGTTTTGATATGCATTTACAATGTTAAGTATCAATGTACAGTCGTAAACTACGTTTCAGAATGTGTTAGTATATAATTCAGTTAGAATTATCATCGTATTTCAATAGTACATACACTTTCCCGGTTTAATTTTATACTACTGTATATGTGATGTCCTATATGTTTAATATTGTTTTGTTCTACTATATATTATGATATGGAGTGTTAGTAAAATATATGGTTATATGTGCTGTTTTGTCATGAATTACATAGCTTCGTTAGGATATATGTATAAGTATTGTACTGACATTTCAAGTTTAATAATAATAATAATAATAATAATAATAATATTAATAATAATGGTTTAATATTATTGATATAATATTTTTTAGGAATTTTGTGTTAGAGAAGAATATTTGAATTATTTGGTCAAACTTAAATTATCTTCAATTCGGTTAGAGTTGTTAATAGGGTTGTCAGAGTTGCTTTCGAATTGTTTAGAGTAAATCTGATAAACCATATATTAAAATTGAAGGTATTTGACCCTTTACAGTTGTTTTATTATTACTTGAGTCACACCATTAGCCAATTAAACTCGTAGGAGTTGTTAGTAGAGTCGTTGTGCACTTTAGACTTGTAGGGATTGTGTAGTAATTATTGCGGCTTGCTTGTGATGATGTTGTTAGTAAACTGTGAATTTGTAGGCTGTGATAAAATTGGTTGTGATTATGTTGTTGCTATTTTATGTTGACTATTGTGAAGTCACAAAGTGCAATTTTCCCTCAGAAACAGGTTTAGAGCTAATTCACGTTATTGAGATGCCTCAACAATCTCGGTTCATCTCACTTAAAACAATACCTTGTTCACACATGAATACAGAAGTGACTAATCCTGTCAGAACCCTGAATGATGCAAGTATGCGAATGGTACATATGATGCATATTGAAGATGATCCTAACAAGAGTGACGAGAATGCTTCTAACAAAATCAATGACATCTTCACAAAAACTCTTGATGCTACACAGTTTGAGAACTTGTGAAGCAAGTTAGGACTCTGCATCCTTGAAGAACCATAGAGTCAACAAAAAAAACAGGTGGAGAAGACATTTTGTTGGCTTTGGCAACTTTTATGGCCAAACAGGGGGAGAAGGAATATATGTCACCCCAGAACAACAAGAATGGTGGTTGTGTGTGATCAACAATTCTAATTTGCTCATTTTTGTGTTGATCTGTTTGTGCTTGTGCTGCTCTTGTGGCTATTTTCTGGTTTGTCTAATCATTGTGTGTATACTGGTGATGTATGCTGTCTGTTTTGTATTAGCTTGTCTTGATTGTATTTTGGTTACCTTGTGTCCGCTGCAAGTATTTCTCTAGTATGGTGTGACAGGTTGTTTTAGCCAAAAATTTGCCAAAGGGGGAGATTGAAGGTGTTTTCATGTTGGCTGCATTAGTGGTAAAACATACCTAGTTGATATTGTGTTATGCAGGTTGCATATGTGTGAAGCTAATATAGGTTCTGTAGTGAATGTCATGACCGATGTCATGACATCCTTGCTTGACAGTAGGAGCTGTTATTATTTATAAAATGTGTTTCCTGATTTATCTCAATTATCAGTTTAGGAAACCTTTTATTGTGTGCTGAATATTTCGTCCAGAAGATCCTGTTGACAGCATATTTTGGAACAACCAGATGGCGTGTAAATTAGGTTAACTTGGTTAACCCTAATTTGTTTCTACAAAAGCCCAAGGCCCAAGACTGCATATAAAAAGACTAAAATCCTATTTTGGAACGCAAACAGAAGATTTTGTGTATTTTGAAGAACCGTAGTTTTGTAGCTGTCTCGTGTGATCCAAGCAATTGTCTTTGATGATTGCGTTGGAATAGGTTGTGTGTGTTTATTGTCACTCTAAGCTTTTAAGGATGAGTGCATGTCTCTTGATTGAAGTTTTAAGCAGATCAAGGTGTGTTTTTGAAGAGTGTCTTCTCTCTGTATTTGTTTATGTTTATGTGTAATCACTGTTGTGATTGAGGGGGAGTGAGTGGAGATACTCAGGTCTAGGAATAGGTTGGAATTGTATTGGGTAGGTCTTAAGTGAGGAGTTGTAAACGGGGGAATTTAACTCCGAATTAATTCAGCTTATATTGGATTCCGTCACTGGCTTGGTAGCCCCCAGAGTAGGTTGTTTGGACCGAACTGGGTAAACAATTCTGCGTGTTCTTTATTGATTTTATGTTGTCCTGTTATATTTTTATGTGCTGTGTAATTGGATGTCATAACATCCAGTGAGACATCGAGCGTGTGTTACCAGAATTTTCAAAAAGTAATCATTACTTTTTCACATGGCAAGTGAAAATTTTGGTACTTTGATATTCTTTTGTAATGATCCAAAACTATACTACTTGCTCTTGGTTGATGACAATGCATTAACATGTGTATAATTGGTGAAGAACTTGTGAAAATTTGGTTAAGGGCATAACTAGTTATGCATAAGACTAGTTTTATGGTGCCTTCTTTAGAAAATCATAACTTCTTGCTCAAGTAAGACCTAATCATGTTCTAAGACTTTTTGGAAAGCTTAGATGATGTACTTTAACTCTCTTGTTAATGTCTTGGAAGAATTCTTCTTGGATCAATGTGAAAAAAATCTTGAAAGTTGGTGAAAAAGTGGATAAAAAAGACTTAGAAAATGTTTCTAAGTGTTGGAAGAAACTTCATCAACCCATTTCTTTCAAATGGTTGACATTTTGAGAAAAATTTATATGTGAAAAAGTTGTAGATCATGGTTTTCAAAATGAGCTTTGGTTGAGAAAATTTGGCCAAGGGATGAGAAAGTTATGACTTTTCAAAGTTTGGATGGAGAATATGTAATTCTTCATTAAAAGGTCAAAACCCTAAAATGTTAACTTTTTTATTCTTGGTTAATTTCCTTGATTTTTCTTGATCAAATGGCTTAAATAATCATATGTGAATTATTTTGATCCTTAGAAGTCCATAGTTGACCAAATTACTTAAAAGTCAAAGTTGATCTTGAACATTTGACTTTTTTCCAAATGAACTGAAATCTTCTGGATTTCAACTGAGGTATTCGATCCCAACCAAATGAGTGATATGAGTGACTCATAATGGAATATTAGAGATTGTTGGGCCATGGAATCATGGCTTGATCAAAATTCAACTTGCCAGGTTAATTAGATCAAAAACCCTAATTGTGGACCAGATGAAATTGGGAGTTGTTGAACATGAATTGAAATACATCTTCGCTTAGATATTGATGTGGGAATCATTTGAAGATACTTGAGCTTTTTGAATCATGTCTTTAAGGCCTAAGGATCTTCCCAAGTGAAAGCCTTGATTTCAGTCCCTGATGAACTAAAAACCCTACCTTGGTGCCTCTGAGAGACTTGAGGCTTGATGCCTTGAGATTGGAGATCATTTGTAGATGAATGAAATAACTTGGGCTCTATGATTTGTTTTGAGGATCATTTCTATCTTTGGTTGATCCTTAGCATGAATTTCCTGGCTTGAACCTCTAGTCTGAGTACTTGGTGACCAAGTGACTGCTCTGGTTATTTGTTTTGAGTTGATGGAGTCTGTGAGATGCCATATGATGTGACATCTTAGGACGGGTCAAAAATTTGGGTATGACACTACCCCCCCCCCCCCCCCAAAATATAATGATAACACAACAACAATCCAACCAAATGCACATGCTAATCATTCAACATCTTTGTGATATAACAGTTAAGAAACATAGCAGCCACTTATAAGTAGCAATATAACTGTTAATTAACAACATTTCAACGTAGCAACATTCTAAAGTAGCAATAACAACAATGCCCATATATTCACTCTCGACTAGTCAGGTGTGTTCTCCACCACATAATAATCACCAACATAGCACATTCATACTTGGATATGCCCTATCATTGATAAATCATCACAACAACATCATTCCCAACGTCACATCATCCTCATAGTGACATCAACATAATCAAACTTGGTCATAATATATATAGTATTACTCATTGTTACTAATAATCAACAACCAATTGACACAACGTCACAACAACTGTAACCAAGTCATCATAACATTACACAACACCAATTTGATATCAACATGTATTATGATATCACAACAATTTACAATGAACACCTTTAAGTTACTTATCACACCACACTACAACTATGTCACATCACGCTTCAACTGCGCCACTCAAATCATATACCTCAAAATAAATGTCCTCATTTGATTTCCGTCAACTATCAAATCTACAAGTTTCACATCTAGCTTCTGGATCTCTTTATTATCCTCTAAAAATCATTGTTCACCTTTGATATTCCTAATTTTTCACTCTGCAGCGTTAGCTCGCATACAAGTTTCATAAGGTGTTTTCATACTATTTTTACAAGTTTTCAAAGATAACTAAGTTTTATTTATGTATTTTAAGTCAGAGTACAAAACATAAAATAATATAATAATAAAATTATTTATATTTATTTAAAAAGGTCGGCCTGATAGGCTTAAACAATTTTCTTATGATCAGAGGCCTATCTTTTTTAACTAAATAAGTTTTTTTTATTTAAAAAAATCTAACCTAACCTAAGCCTGGGTGGGTTGAATTATAGGCCTCTGTTAATCGGTCTGACCTATTTGCACATATAAGAATACATACTTGCATGATTCACTCAGCCTTGATACTTGTGATTACTTGTGATTGCATCTTCATAAAATCTAAGAAACTCATACTCGTACACGTTATAGTGTTTGACATTAACAAATTAAAGTCAACATTATCGTATATTTATGGGTTATGCCAGCCACATATACATACTTTCGGAAGGAAGCATCCAATAGACTTAATAAATTACATTTCAACTACTAGCTATATATTGATAAAAGAACAATGACAACGCTGTCAATTTATTTAAAACATACCACTAGATTATCGTACATGTGGTAGATATTCTTGATTGAGTGGTTGGTCCTAAATAGTTAATGTGTTTCACTTAAAGTCAAATAGTGAGGAAGAAACAAACTTCAAATTTTTATAGAAACAACTTGTAATCAAAATTCATTTATCTCCCAGCTTAACTCTAAATTATTATAAAATTTATCTAAGAAATAAGAGGTTGTATTTTTTAACATCTGATTTAAGGTGATATATATATATATATATATATATATATATATATATATATATATATATATATATATATATATATATATATATATATATATATATATATATATATATATATATATATATATATATATATATATATATATATATATATATATATATATATATATATATATATATATATATATATATATATATATATATATATATATATATATATGGCCGTCTGAAAAGGTGTGCAAGGCGGTCTAAACACGGGGCCTCACATTTTTTTAATGTTTAAACTATGGTAAAAAAGGCCTCCAAACATATATTACACAATTAATATACAGTTAAATTAGGTCCTTTAAGAAAATTTCACGAATCCACTAAAACTTCAATTTCTTACACAGAACCTCTCAAAATATTGAGACGTATATATATATATATATATATATATATATATATATATATATATATATATATATATATATATATATATATATATATATATTACAAGAAATATGTTCTCCTGCGACATTAATTAGCGGCTCCCTTAGTACTTCTATAAATATTCTTTGAGGTTTAACCTCACCTAAATTTTGTATAATAAAATACAGCGCCAAAAGTAAACTACAAAGATAATGCCTTTAGAAATAAGTAACCACCTAGGACTTTGTATTATAAATTAGCATGTTATGAGTACATTGTGAAATGCAATAGTAAGAGAAATGGCTTCTAAAAAGCTCTCCCTTATTTGTTTGGTTCTGTTTTTGTGTATAATGAGTTTCTCTACTAAGGCAATAGCAAGATACATTGCTGGTGTTTCTGAATTATATGCAGGTAAGTGAACCTCAATCACACCAATTCCATTTATGTCCTTCATTCAGTAACTATCTGTTACAATTGTGTATAAATATAATTAACCAAACAAGTGTTTTTTATATTTGTTATCTTGTAGTTTCTGAAGAAATGGGTGAGAATAGGAAACTACTTGAGAGGGTTAAGCCAGATGAACGATGCAGGAGAGGAAGAATTGCTTATGATGTTGGTCAAGTGCACGAGGCAACGGCGTCAAATGTTCCACGTTGCCATAACTATCTTTGATGTATATGTGTTGTGCTAAACATTCATGAAGGAAGTACGAGAAATATAAGTATTCTAATTTTTTTTGCTTTGGTTATGTAATTTTTTTTATAATAAATTTATGTAATTTTTATTTACAATTTTTCTCTAATTATGTTATTTTGCATTCAATATTTATTTATTTTTTTATAATTAGTAAATTGTTACACATTTATTTTTTTAATAATAAATTTCATATATTAAAATTGAGATGAGTACAAAAGATATTCAAACTCCTTATGGAGAAAAGTGAAGTGTAAAAAAAATATATATATTAACTTTTTCATCCCAAAATATCCAAATTGGTAAATACATGCATCCCTTCAAGCTATTTTGAAATACCCATTTTCTTGATTAGTTGTTGAATTTCATATGGTGTAATGATATGTTTATGATCAAGGATTCAACAAATTTAAATTCTTTAAAAACACACTTGAATTCAAGAAAATGAGAAACATGTTTGTCAAAACAAAAGGTTACCATAATGCCAAACTAAAAGACGACAATAATTCGAACAAGTGTCATTGCCATATAGGTAGAAGAAGAAGAAGAAGAATAGACACATAACACCTTGGATGACATTACAAACTCTCAACCTAACCAGTTGACTTTCAAAAACCAAATTTGGCAAGAAAATTCAAATATAAAAATAACTAGTGCATTCACTACAAGAAAAAAAAGAATAGTGATGAAAAACGGATTTCCTTTGGTAATGAAAAACACGACATTCTCAACATCCAAAGAACATAATTGTTGTAGCAATGTCAAATCAATTAATTCAAAAACCTGGAATTGTTTCAAAAACCATGTAATTTAACTCTATATAACATAACAATCATTCTCATAACTATTATCATAAATAAAATACAAATTATTGAATCCAACATGTCATATAGCTAATTAGAGGTGTGCATTTAAACCAGTTCTTCTGATCCATAACTATAAATTTGGTTTACCAAATAAAAAAATCCAAACCATTTTTTTGTAAATAACTAAACCACTCCATTTACAAAAATACCAATAACATTGAGTACCCATTTATTGAAATCCAGTTACCATTATTGATCCAATTCACTCAAATTTCAAAAACACTTCTCTATAAAGAAAAAATTATTACTTATTGAATTAATAGAAGTTAATAGAATACCTGAATTATTTTGGAATTCACATTAAATTCACCACAATGAATGTCATTCTTTTAGTTTTAGCGATATTTATTTTGTCTGAAGCAGTGATTAATGATATTGAGAAAATGTTGAATGCTTTTTGGTGGTGTGGAGGTTCTAACAGTAAGGGTATTCAGTGGATGACTTGGGATCGTTTAGCTTGTTCTAAGAAGGAGGGGGGTCTTAGATTCAGAGATTTTAGAGCTTTCAGTATGGCTATGGTGGCAAAGCAAGGTTGGTTTATCATGAATCACCCGCAAGCTTTAGTGTCCAGATTCTTTATTGCAAGGTACTTCTCTTAAACATCTTTCTCTGAAGCTAGTCTTGGTTCTAATCCTAGTTTTGTTTGGAGGAGTATTTCGAAAGCTAGTGATGTTGTTATGCTTGGTTGTAGGTGGAGTATAGGTGACAGTAGTCAGATAAAGGTAATTCAAGAACCTTGGATTCGGGGTAGAGACGAGAGGTGTGTGCATGGGCCACAACAATAAGGTATTTATAATATGGTGGTTAAATATTTGTTGTTGCCCAACGTTAAACGGTGGAATATGAGGTTGATTCGAGAGTTGTTTGATTGTGCAGTAGCGGAAGCTATCACTTATGTCCCGTTAGTGGAGGAAGTTATTGTTGATCGTTTGGTGTGGAAGGAAGAAAAAGATGGCCAATATAGTGTTCGTTCAGGTTATCGTGTTTG
Source organism: Vicia villosa (assembly GCF_029867415.1). Taxonomy (NCBI): domain Eukaryota; kingdom Viridiplantae; phylum Streptophyta; class Magnoliopsida; order Fabales; family Fabaceae; genus Vicia; species Vicia villosa. Next base: position 44,915,085 of record NC_081184.1, read on the forward strand.
GAATAGTAGACAGAAGCTTTCTATTCGGGAGACTAATGAGGATAATTGGATTGGATTGTTGTCTATTTTTCCTCCCCCCGAGTGAAACACCTTCTTTGCTGGATTTGCTCGGATTGTTTGCCTTCCCGGGTTTGGCTAAGACAACACCATGTCCCCTGTCCTATTACGTGTCAGTTTTGCGGGGTTGTGGAGGAGGATGACTGGCATGTTTTTTTCGGATGTCCAGAGACTAACGCGTGTTGGAGGGCAGCAGGTTTGTACGACATTGTTGCACCTCTCCTTCTTCTTTCTAATGACATTCAATCTCTTATTTTGAATTTTTGTAGTAGGGAGGATAGGAAGGTGGCTGGGCGCTTTGCTACAATGATAGAGATGATATGGCATCATAGGAATAATTTTATTTGGAACAATGAGAAGGAGGAGGCGTCAAGGCTTGGGTGGTAAGCTTTTCATAAGTGGCGAGAGTGGTGGTTGGCTCAAAATTCTCGGGATAGCGAGGTTGCGCCTCTTACCACTCATTCTTGGATTCCCCCCCCCCTTCCGATTGGGTCAAGTGCAATGTTGACACGGGTTTTAATCGTCACCGAGGAACTACTAATAGAGGTTGGTGTATTCAGGATAATTTGGGGAATTTTGTTAAAGTCAGTGTTGCTTGGGATTTCTGTTCTAGAAGCGGAGGCGTTGGCTTTTAAGGAAGCTATCCAAGGTGCTTTAGCCCTTCATCTTGATCATGTCGTTTTCGAGAGTGACTCACAACAAGTGGTTCAAGCTATCCATTCCAATATCATAGGAGGCTCTAAATTCAACTTTATTATCCGTTCTATTAAACTTTTTCTTTTTGATTTTCCAAACTTTGAGGTAGAGTTTGTTAAGCGTCAAGCGAATATGATTGGTCATTGTCTTACAAAGGCGGCCAATTCTCGACCTCGACGTAGTTATGTTAACAGTATACCTCGTTGTATTGACTCTGTTTTTATGAATGAAAGAAGTTAAGTTTGTTTTGGTAAAAAAAAACATAGGTATTATATTTTACTTTTATGTCAAAAATATGATTTTGTTAACACAGAAGCATTTATTAGATAATGTGTAAACAATTTATTATAAAATTATCATATTCTTCTTTTAGTTCTAAACATTAAGATTATATATATATATATATATATATATATATATATATATATATATGATTAGTGAAAATTTATTTAGTAATTAGAAAGAGAGTTATATAGGTCAACTTACTATGCAAAAGAAAATGAAGAGAGAGAACGCTCCATCTTCTCTCTACCTTTTCAGGTAGAGAGGTTTTCTTTCCTTGCTTCTGAACGGTGGTTTTTTCGCGGTGCTTATCGGAATGGAGTGGTCGTTTGCTAAGAAGAAAGGTTTTAGGGAATTCAGTCGGAGATGGGATACTTTCCCTTTCAACGGAGGGCGCAGGATCAGGGAGGATGAATGCTTAGTTTCCATCTTCTTCACTGAAATTCAGGATCGTATTATGGCTAAGTATATCTTTGAGTTATTTGGGTGTCATGGAAATGTGGTGGAAGTGGTTATCCCGCCCAAGCTGAATAATTTTGGTAAGAGGTATGGTTTTGCTCGCTTTACCAACGTGGAAGACGTGAGAATGTTGGCTGTGAGGTTAGATAATATTGTGATAGACGGTAAGAAGATGCATACCAATGTTCCAAGGTTTGAAAGGAAGAGGAGGCCAGGGGGTGGAGGGGGTTCGGGAGGTTTAGAGGGGAGAAGGTTTGTTAACGGGCCGGGGAGTAGGTTTGTTAATGGTGGTTTGGGAGGTTCATCATCTATGGGAGTCAGGAACGGAGTTTCTTTTGCCAAGGCGGTTTCCTCGGGTAAGCAGTTGTACCCGGAGAACAGTAGGGTTAAGAAATTTGTTTCTCAAGACGATGTTAAGTGCAGATTTGCCAAGGCGTTTGTGGGTGTTGTTCAAATTCCCGGATCAACCTACAATATCCAAACCCATTTTGAAGTCGAAGGTTTGTTTTCTATCAAAGTCACTCCTTTGGGGGCCAACTCGTGTCTTCTTGAATAGAAAGAGGAAGGGTTTATCAGTGAGTTGATAGGAGAAGGTACAACATGGTGGAAGCAATGGTTCAAATTAATCAGACCATGGAATGCATCAGATGTTGACTCGGAGAGGGTTATGTGGATTCGAATTTATGGTTGTAATACGGTGAACTGACTTTTTGAAATGTCGCGGATAGAAAGAGTCACCACCGACTTTTATTTTATCCAAATTAACAGAAAGGCTAAAAGAACATAAAAATACTTTTTAAAAGAAAACTGAGTTCGGGGGTAATTTATACAAAGGGAAGGTGTAAGGCACCCTTTGCATCCATGGTTTTCCATGGGCTCTTAATTGCTTTGCTCTTTAGTTTTGAAGCCAAAAGTATCAGAAATGTAGAAGAAGAGAAACAAGGACTTTAGCTCGTAAATGAGCGTAGCCTTGTTGAAATGTTTTAAGAAGAAGTGTAATAAAAAGATTTTTATACCAGAGCAAAGCAATTAGGGGAAAATTACCTGGTTAGATGAAAAATATTATTTTAGCCTTTTAAGGCTATCCATACCATAGGAGGGTGTTAGGAGTAAATTAATGGTAAATTCATGTGTTAATATAAGTGATTTCTTCTCTAAACTAATGCAAATTGTGATAAATCCATAGGTTTTTATTAAGAATTGAACTGAACAAGTTTAGTTCGTGCGTAAAGCAAATCGAATCACTTGTGGGTGTTATTGTTGCAGGTTTAGAGCTGAATTGAAGTTTGAGAAGAACATGAGGAGGAAAGAGAGCTGGAAGTCTCAAAGGCAGAAGAAAAGGATGGAAATTGCAAAGAGCGCGCCGCGAGAGTCCTAGAGCGCGCCGCGAAAATATCTCTGTTTTGAAGCGCGCCGCGCCAGTCCGATGCCGCGCCGCGGCCTCGGCGTTAAAAGCCCAAAACTTCTATTTAAAAGCCCTAGCTTCCAAGAGAAAGAGAACTTTGCGAAGAGCGAAATTAGGAGAACAATCTGAAGGTGCAGCCACAATCATCAATTGAAGACCAATTCTATATCAAGCGAAGACATTCCTTTGATGAAGATGAATTCTTCCATTAATCTTTGTGTGTTCTTCATGTCTATGGAGAGCTTAATCCCTCTTGTTGAGTCTAAGGTAGTAGTTAACCTATGAATATACATTACCATTGATTAATTCCTGTGAACAATTGTTTGAATTTATTATCAATAAGAAACCTTGTTTTAATTTACATCATTGTTGAATCTCCGATCGAAAGAGAGGATTTTTACTTTTTCCCTAGGTTACTATATTGGTTCAATTATAATTTGCAGAGATGGAATTGTGATTGGGTTTTCATAATTATCGTTCTTAATTACTATTATCGATATTGATATTTGGAGAGATCGAATCTCATACCGGTAAAAGTTTATCTAATTTGATTTGCAGACATGGAATCTTATTTGAGGATAAGTGAGGATAATGATTCAAAGGATTGTTCTATTGTGAATTAATTGATAATTGTATAGGATTAGGTTGATGAACCCTAAAGGCTCAACATCTTTCTTTACTTGTTAACACAAAGTCCTTTACTTGCTTTTAATTTATTGTTTACTTTTGATATTATTAGAATCATAAAACAAACCAACTCAATTTTCCCAACTCAAAATAAACAACTATAGAACGGCAGTGATATTAACCAATCCCTGTGGATACGATATATTACCGAAAATATTTACCCACAAATACTGTCAACAAATTGGCGCCGTTGCCGGGGATTGGTGTCAATATTGCACGCATTGCAATAGTTCTTATTTTGAGTTTTTAAATTTTATTTTCTTTATTTTGGTTGTTTCACGTATTTGTAAGTTTGTGCAGAAATTCGTGTATGCGCAGCAAAGTTCCCAGTGACCAACTTCTTTTTGATCCCGAGATCGAAAGGACCGCTAGGAGGCTAAATAGCAAAGCACGAAGAAGAGCAAACATAGCAAAAGCAAGAGACAACACAACCGCGACATCGTCACAACAACTTGAAACCATTGACGAGTCGCAAGAAGGACTCTTCTTTCACGAACTATTCACGGAAGAAGAACCGGAAGTTATTTTACAACCTACTGTTGGCAACATGGCGGCTAATGGTCCATGTGCTAATAGTCCAAGACTCAATCCTCAGTTCGCTAGAACTTCCGCCAACGGGCGACCGACAGAACTGAAGACCGGTATCATACAATTGATTTGTGCAAGTCCTTTCGCCGGATTGGACCATGAAGACCCGTACACGCATCTTACTCGATTCTATGAGTTAGCAGGTACCACAGGTGTCGCTCAAGCTGATGAGGAAGCATTATTTAAGAGGTTGTTCCCACACTCTTTGTTATCTAAGGCAAAAGATTGGTATCTGGATCAACCCGAAGCAGTGATGACTAATTGGAACACATTGGAAGAAAAATTTCTGGAAAGGTTTTACTCTCAAAACCGATTCTTCGAAGCAAAAACAGCAATAGCAGTCTTTTCTCAAGGTAGTAATGAATCTTTGAATGAAGCATGGGAAAGGTATAAAGCTATGTTGAGAAAGTGCAAAGGACACGGTTTTACAGACGTTGATCAAATCCATATGTTCCGTAACGGTCTCACAGCTACAAACAAGACACTCTTGGACGCCACAGCTGGTGGTTCACTCATGTCCAAAACACCTGCGGAAGCTACTCAGATAATAGAGCGAATGGCTCTAAATGATCGTCAAGGCAACCATGATCGAACGGTAAGAGATAAGAAACCCGGAGTGTTGGAGCTGAACAACAGTGATGCTCTACTTGCCCAGAATAAATTGCTAACTTCACAAGTGGAAATTTTGACACAACAAATGTCCAAACTACCACAACAACTTAAGGAGCTGAACGGGATATCCAATTCTTATCAGGTTGCGAAGTGTGAATTATGCAAGGGCAATCATCAAACAGGATTCTGTCCACCAGTCCTAGAAGAAGAAGTAAACTACATGAACAACACTCAAGGACCAAGGCAGAATCAATACCAAAATCAGCCATATCAACAGAATTATCCTCCGAGGAATAGCAACCAAGGGTATCAACAAAGACCCAACAATCAAGGGTACCAGCAACAAACTTTTCAACCATACAATCAACCGCCGCCACAACAACAAGGAGGACAATCTAAGTTGGAAGAGACCATGAATCAATTCATGCAAATGTCAATGACAAATCAGAAGAACCAGGAAGCTGCAATTAAAAATCTGGAAACTCAAGTAGGGCAACTGGCTAAACAAATTGCAGCTACTCAGTCAAAGGCAACATTCTCCGCCAACACTCAAGATAATCCTAAAGAGCATTGTAAAGCAGTGACGACTAGAACCGGTCAGAAAGGTGCTGAGAAAGAAGTTGAAATCAATGATACCGAGAAAGAGGATAATAATCAGGCTGCGGAAGATGAGGAGAATGAAATCATAGTGAGCACCATGAGCAAAGATGCTAAAAGAGAAATAGATGAGACCAAGAAAGAAAGAGGGATGACAGAGAAAAGAAAAAGTTCTAAGAAAAAGAAGGTAGATCCTGTGATACCAAGCCAACATCTACCATACCCCCACGCTCCGTCAAAGTCAGACAATGCCAGGCAATATAACAGGTTTATGAGCATCTTCAAGCAACTCCATATAAACATACCATTTGCCGAAGCATTAGAGCAAATGCCCAAATATGCTAAATTTATGAAGAAAATGCTCACAAAGAAAAAGGGATGCATAAATGAAGAAACTGTGGTGCTTGATGCTCAATGTAGTGCTATAATTCAAAGAACTACTCCAAGAAAGGAATCCGATCCGGGGCGAGTAACCTTACCATTAAATATTGGAGGTAATTTCACTGGTGATGGGTTAATTGATTTGGGGTCGAGCATCAACTTAATCCCTTTATCCATTGTCAAGAAGCTAGGGAATGTTGTGATGAAGCCTACTAGTATGACATTACAATTGGCCGACAAGTCTATCACTTCACCCTATGGAGTGATTCAGGATCTGCTAATTAAAATAGACAAATTCTTTTTCCCGGTAGACTTTGTGGTTGTTGACATGGAAGAAGATCATGAGGTACCTGTGATTCTAGGAAGGCCATTCATGAAAACCGCTCGAATGATGATTGATCTGGATGAAGGGATCATGAAAATAAGGGTGCAAGATGAAGAGGTAAAATTTAATCTGTTCAAGGCCAAGAAGCATCTTAAGAACAAGAGTGATATCTTCCAAATCGATACAACTAAGGGAACAACCAAGGAAGACAAAAATCAACCTCCGAGCTACTTCCAAGTTGGACAAGAGGTACTCCTGTGCAACTCAAAACTAAGATGTCTCTCGGGTAAAGCAACAACAAAATGGTCTGGACCACTGATAGTAAAAGATATATGCGACCACGGTGCCATTATGGTAGAGAATCCACTGACAAAAGAGAGGAGAACCGTTAATGGAAAACGGTTAAAAGATTTCTTCGGGGGAGTGGAGCAACATGCACAATTTTTAGTTCCTTGAAAGCATGAACCGTCGAGCCATGCGACGTTAAACGAAGCACTTTGTGGGAGGTAACCCACACTTCTAATGTTTTGTTTTGTTTAGCTTTTATTTCAGGAAATAATCAGGGAACCCGTCTGGTGAAAGCTAGGAGGCAGCAATTGATATTGCGTTACTCTCTGTAAGTCACCCTCTCGGACTTGTTACGAAACATTGAGGTCAATGTTTAGTTCAAGTTTGGGGGGTGGATTTATTTATTTTTTGAATTGTTCAAATTTTCTGTTTTTTTTATTTACTTATGTACTCCCAGTTAGAGTAAGTAATCCCATAACAAAACGAGAATCTCAAGCGAAGTATCAACAATGAAGCAACATGTATGAAAGTGGTAGGAAGTGAATGTTCAAAATTTTCAGTTTCACTCTCTTTTTCAATAAGTAACAAAGCAGGTATGAATTTTCAAACTCAAACTCTTAATGTGTGCAATGAAACTTAAGGTGTTAGTAAATACTGTCAGAAGTTCTTTATGGTACACTATTTTATTGGATCGGTTTAGCCTTAACCATTGTGAGGAAAGTCTTCCATTGTTTACTATATGCAGGAGACCATCAATTATTTTGGACTTGTTTGTATCATGCTAAACCATTTGTTGCATCGTTTGTGGAAATCTGTGAAAGTGATTTAGGCACTTATTTGAATCTGAGAGTTCTTTTAACCTATTCTAATGTAAAACTTATTTGCTTCTGTGAGAGTGTGATCCTTTGCTAACCATTCTTTGAGCCTGAGGTCAAGATAAGCATCATAATATGCACCAAGGAAAATACCTGGTGAGTTTTGATCTCAATAAAAAGTTTTATTTTGGACCATCAACCATAAAATTTGGTGATGTGTTTTCTCTTTGACCTTTTTAGAAAGTAGGGAAGCATTCATATAATCTAAATATAGGTTGATCTCCAAGTTGGGGAGAGTCACATTCAAAAGAAGAGTAAGTACATGTGGAAATTGGTGAAAGATTAAAGAATTCGTAGCTTGAAAGAAAAAAAAAACATTTGTGATGGAAAAAGAACAACGTTTGAATATAACGGTTGTTGAAAAAAAAAGTGAAAAAGAAAAACCAAGCTACGAATGGAAAAAAGATGAACGGATGAGAGAATTAAAGTTATAGAGAAGAAGGAATGAGTTATGATTTGGATGCTTCCCTAGATTAGGAACAACCCTTGATTATCTTCTTTTCTTTGAATCTAAACCGCATTACAACCCTAGAAAGACCTTCTGATTCTCAGATTCCACAGTACTTGATGCTAGCAATTTGGTGAACGTATGATATGGATCTTTGTTGATTTAATTGTTTGGATGAGTGTTTAACCCCTCTTTTATTCATCATACTTTTTGATGAGAGTGATTAGTGCTGATTCAATTACAATTGTGTAGTGTCTTGAACTTCTGGAGGTAATTTGCTTTCAAAGTCTGTTTCATGTGTATATTCTGAGTTTGCAGGTAGAAGAGGAGTATTTGACTTAGTTATTGGATTGAACCACTTAAGAAAACCCTTTTTGAAAAACTTGTTGCTTGATTGTCGGTAAACTTTGCTGGAGGTAAGTAATTTTGTTTAGGGACAAACAAAACTCTAAGTTGGGGAGAGTTTGTTAGGAGTAAATTAATGGTAAATTCATGTGTTAATATAAGTGATTTCTTCTCTAAACTAATGCAAATTGTGATAAATCCATAGGTTTTTATTAAGAATTGAACTGAACAAGTTTAGTTCGTGCGTAAAGCAAATCGAATCACTTGTGGGTGTTATTGTTGCAGGTTTAGAGCTGAATTGAAGCTTGAGAAGAACATGAGGAGGAAAGAGAGCTGGAAGTCTCAAAGGCAGAAGAAAAGGATGGAAATTGCAAAGAGCGCGCCGCGAGAGTCCTAGAGCGCGCCGCGAAAATATCTCTGTTTTGAAGCGCGCCGCGCCAGTCCGATGCCGCGCCGCGGCCTCGGCGTTAAAAGCCCAAAACTTCTATTTAAAAGCCCTAGCTTCCAAGAGAAAGAGAACTTTGTGAAGAGCGAAATTAGGAGAACAATCTGAAGGTGCAGCCACAATCATCAATTGAAGACCAATTCTCTATCAAGCGAAGACATTCCTTTGATGAAGATGAATTCTTCCATTAATCTTTGTGTGTTCTTCATGTCTATGGAGAGCTAAATCCCTCTTGTTGAGTCTAAGGTAGTAGTTAACCTATGAATATACATTACCATTGATTAATTCCTGTGAACAATTGTTTGAATTTATTATCAATAAGAAACCTTGTTTTAATTTACATCATTGTTGAATCTTCGATCGAAAGAGAGGATTTTTACTTTTGCCCTAGGTTACTATATTGGTTCAATTATAATTTGCAGAGATGGAATTGTGATTGGGTTTTCATAATTATCGTTCTTAATTACTATTATCGATATTGATATTTGGAGATATCGAATCTCATACCGGTAAAAGTTTATCTAATTTGATTTGCAGACATGGAATCTTATTTGAGGATAAGTGAGGATAATGATTCAAAGGATTGTTCTATTGTGAATTAATTGATAATTGTATAGGATTAGGTTGATGAACCCTAAAGGCTCAACATCTTTCTTTACTTGTTAACACAAAGTCCTTTACTTGCTTTTAATTTATTGTTTACTTTTGATATTATTAGAATCATAAAACAAACCAACTCAATTTTCCCAACTCAAAATAAACAACTATAGAACGGCAGTGATATTAACCAATCCCTGTGGATACGATATATTACCGAAAATATTTACCCACAAATACTGTCAACAGAGGGTAAGGAAGTCCTTTTGTTTGGAGGTTGAAGGGTCGTCGAATTATCGTTCGCCACAAGACTGTCCCTGCCATAGAGGGGCAGGTAGTCTAAGGGAAGGATCAGAATAGCCATTTACTTTTAGGCAACCAGAGGACACCTCAGCACTTCGTAGGCAACTTTGGGGGACGAGATCATATTTAGCGAATCGAAGGCAGCATCATTGGGACCTATGATCTTGAGAATGAACTGAGGGCAACATTGCTGAGGTATCCTCATATCCGAGGGACTTGGTTATTCTGCATTAAAAAACACAAGGCAACAGGCAACAGGCAACAAGAGGGGTACCATAAAAGGTGCGTGGGTGCAACAATCACGTGATCAGATTCAAAATAATTTATCTTGTAATTAATGATTCTAATTCAGTTCGAGGTTACCACTCCCTAGCATTACTAACCACGCAGTTAATATAATATAACAGTTTTAAGTGCCTTTAAAGCCACACAATACAACCAGGGACTGTTACATAATAAGCCATGGGGATGGGGGAGAGAAAGCAATAAGAACAGAAACCCCAACAGCGCAAAAAAGGTTTGACATAAGTAATAATAAAAAGGAAATAAAAAGAGGAGTTTTTAGGGTTACCGAACATTCGAGCTTTGACTGGTTGGTTAACCCTGAAAATTGGAAAAGGAAAAATAAACAACAAAGAGTGAGTGTAGGCAAAATTCATTGATATTTGAATAAACCCTAATTTAATGAAAAAGAGGCAAAAAACGAATATTTAAATAAATATAGAATCAGGACTTAGCTTTTGATCTGATATGGCTCGTAGTCGGAGGAAACCTGGTGCTGACCCTGAAACAATCGCATAAGGAAAATGTTTTCAGTGTAGGCGCGATCTTCGTAAACCCTGATTAGGGCACAAATTAAATATGATCAAGAGAATAAATAAAATCAATTTAATAAATTATTGGTTTTTCAACCTAATTAATTAAATCGGTGAAAATAGGGTTTCAATTAAATATCTAACCCTAATATTTTATTTTAATCAATTAATAAAAAATTTGCTTAATTATACAAATAATTTAAATAAATTAAAATCAATTTAAAATAATTAAAATTATTTAATAATAACAAAACAAGAGAAGTTAAAAAGAATTTATTTTCTAAAAGAGTTTAACAAATAACAATATATATAATAAATAAAGAAAAAGCGAGTTATGTAATAAAAGAAAAAAAAAGAAAATTAAATTAAAAAAAAAAGAACTTAGCTGGATCTGGTATGGTTGATCCATGAGAGTACATGGTAGGGAGCATGTCTGGATGCGTTGGATTCACCTAGGTGATGCTCAGCCGTTGGATATGTGAGGGTGCGTCATGGTAGCATGGAGGAGCTTGTATTGGATCTGGAAACAACTTGTAACAATTATTTGCTCAAAAAATTAAAGGAGACCGGTGGGGGTTCGAACCTATGTCTCAAACGTTACCAACGTAAGCGCTTTAACATTCCTGCCAGGTTTGCTCGCTGTCCGTTGAATAACTCTTAAATAATATATAAGAGAAATAATTAAAAAATATTCAAACAGAATTCATTCGCGCCATCGATGCTCTTCTTCTTCGTTGGTATGAACCTGTTGGCCCAGAAATAATTATCAATTTCATCACACCAACCAAATAAATTACTAAGAATGATGTCGATTCATTAAGAGATACGCCCTGAACGCAAAAACATCCTCAATTTTGGTTAATACGGCCTATATCCAAGATCCCCAATTTAGAGCTTCAGAACCCTAACAATGGTGAAGCTTCGTCCCTGCACTTAAACTTGAATTAAACCATACAAACAGTTTGCAAACATCGATACTAACACGAATATGGGATCAAAACATATTTATAATGACCGAATGATTGCAATCGATTTTGAACAAAAACTGAAACAAACCGTGATATGGTGAGGGCGATTCACTACGCTGCAGCAACTGGGAATGGTTGGAAAAGTTTCAGAATGCTTCCAGGATGCTCGTTTGATCTTCAAGAGTCTTTGAATTCAGTTGCAATTTGGAAAACAAATTTGGTTTTTTGTGAGATTTTCTTGAGTTTTTCTACGGTTCTTGAGGCTCTAATCCTTATGAAAAATCCCCCTCTGCATTTAGTAATGTTGTGTTTATAGAATATAGTGGATTAGGGTAACAAACTTGTATCAAATCTCCATAAAATCAAAGATTGAAATTTGATTGTAACTTGATTCTTCAATCTTTCCAAAATTGGTGAAAACTTTGATTTCTCTCCCCAATCTCTATTATCACGATATTAGACCTATTTTGTGACACTTTGATGACTGGAATTGATTTGAAAAATAAAATAAAAACAAATCTTTGATATTTACTTGAATTATTTGAATTATATTAATTTTAAATGAATGAAGAATCCATATAAAATCAAATAAATCTTAAAAATTCGTGGTAATTAAATTTGAGGCCTTGGATGTCTTGTGGATCAAGATTGGGCCATAAAAAGTTGGGCTCCTTTGTAAAAAAAATCAATTTGAAGCCTTTTGTTTCACATTTTCCTTCTCAAAATCGTCAAACTTTGACAAGGCATATCTCCCTCAATTTGTAAGGTATGGAAGAGTTCTAGGACTTTTTGGAAACCTCAAGATGTCTTCTACAAGCCACTTTGGAAGCTTTTTTCCATTTGAGCATTTTATCTTGATGATATTGGCTTTGAAAAAAAAATGCTTTCGGTCGACTTTCAAAAAAAGACCTATAATATTTTGATCCATATCTCTCAAATGAAGCATTTTTGGACTTGGCATGTGAGAGACAAAACTGTAGAGAATTCAATTTCCTTCAAATTGAGCTTTGGATGGAGAATTTCGGATGTTACATGTGGGAGTTATGGCTGGTCAAAGTTCAGTTGACTTTCTCCTATGAAAACCCTAATTTAGAAACTTTTGAAATTGTTGATTTCTGATCTTTCCTTGATGAACCATGATCAATTCTTGATCAAATGTTGAATGATACTTCAATATAAGGATCTTGACAAAAAATCAGGAGTTTTGACTGTAATTTGACCACAGTTGACTTTTAGGTCAAACTATTCGACTGTTAACTTTCTGAGCAACTGAGTGACCAATCCTTTGAATTGAGGCCTGGATTTTGTCATAGAGATAGTTTGAAATATCATAAGCCATATGAGATGCATTGGAGCCTTTGATCCGTTCATTTTCTTTAGAAAATCAAAAACTCTAGTTCCTTGAACCATTGTTTAGGAGGAGGTGTCTTTGAGCATTGTGCCTTGGTATGAGTTTGAATAAGAGGAATGAGATGGGCAAATTTTGGGGTATGACAATGGCGTTCCATGCCATGCCTGGTGCTCGGAGTTTTTTATCAGTCTTGCTGAATCTTTTGGATCGTTTATTTGTCTTGATGAGAATACGGCGAACAAGTCTTGTATGGACATATCAAGGATGATGGTGAGGGTTCCCTCTTATTTTTCTTTGATGGAAAAAACAGCGGTAAAGATAGACGGCGTGGAATACTGGTTGATTTTCTGAGAAGATTCTTTCGGTCCGGTTTGTATTAAAAATTTTGGATCGTCGAGTGTCTCCAATCATTCTGTTGCTTCAAGTTCAGAAGATTCCTGGTCTCAACCCAGGACCGAGTTATAGGAAAGGGAGGAAGATGAAGATATCATAGGAGACACTGTTTTATCCGATGGTCAATTTTATGATTCTTCTCGAGGTGAAGATAGTGACCTCCAGAAAAAGGGGAAAGACATGTCTATTCAGTAGGAGGATATTTTCACAAAAGAAGTTTTTTTGACAGAGAGGTAGAGAAAATTCAGGAAAAGGTGAGGGATAGTCTTGGTGTTTTTCCTTTACACTCTGAAGCAAAAGATGCGGCTGCTTTAGATGGGACTAAAGAGAAGGTTTCTCTTTCTCCTGGTGGTCCCGATAGCAGTGTAGAAGTTGCTCCCTGCAGTGACGTAGGAAAGAGGAAATTGAAGATAATAAAATATAAAAAAGTATCCGATTTTTCTGGGCCTAAAAAAAAGGCTGTATCCCGGCCCAAGAAAACTAAGATAATTAGATCTATTGCTTCTCTCAATTTCGATGGGGCTAGACCTGTGGGGAGTGCAAATTCTTCTGATCCTATTTCTCTTTTTTCTTTACCTGCGAAAGATTGTAACAGAGATGGTGCTCGGAGGTATGGTGAGCATTCGGAGGAATCCGATCTTGTTTGAAATAACAAAATACATGTGATTTCCTTGAGACATAGGGGGAGTGAAAATTTATGGAAGGCAATTGGCAAGTTGGGGGTGGTTTCATCTCAGATAGAAGATGTTCTAAGGGACAAAATTCAAGATATGGAATTTTGTAGTAGATCGGCAAAAGACGGAGGGAAGGGTGCTATCAAGGTTTCTCGATGATTGTTGGAACCTTAAACATTAGAGGGGGATGTAGCGCGGTGAAGAGAAGGCGTATACATCAAATCATTACCAAGGGGAAGGCGGATATCTTTTTGATGCAGGAGACGAGACTCAGATCCTGTTCGGTGGATATGGCTCGTAGTTTTTGGCGTCATGACGGAGTCAATTTTTCTGCCTCAAATTCTGAAGGTATGTCTGGAGGCCTTATCATCTTGTAGAATGCTAGGATTATGGTGGTGCTGTTTAGCTTTAGAGGGCCAGGTTTTCTTGGCATTAAGGTTTTGTGGAAGGATAGGCTGTATTATGTTTGTAACGTATATTCCGCCTGTGTTCTGTCATTGAAGCGTGATCTTTGGACTAAATTGCTGGAATTTTAGTCTTGCTATGTTGATGGCGAGTGGCTTATAGAGGGTGATTTTAACGCTGCCAAGAAAAGAGGGGAGAGGATAGGAAGGACTGTGAGAGGCAGCCTAGCCGAGTGGGGAGAGTTTTCTAGCTTTATAGACAATAGCGGTTTAATAGTTGTGCCTTGTAAAGGGAAGAGATTCAGCTGGTACAGCGGAGACGAAAAACATAAAAGTCGTATTGATCTGTTTCTCGTGTCTAACAATATCATCACTAGGTGGGGAGTAGTTGGGCAACTTATTGGGTTGAGAGATATTTCTGACCACTGTCCCGTGTGGTTAGTGGTGGATAACGAGGATTGGGGGCTGAAGCCGTTCAAATTCAACAACGAGTGGTTTCAACATAAAGATTTCATGTCTTTTTTGGAGAGGAAGTGGAAGGCGTTGATTGTTCACGGTCGTGGCAATTATGTCTTGAAGGAAAAATTGAGAATTTTAAAAGGGAAAATATTATGGTGGAGTGCTAATATCTTTGGCAAAATTGATTTGGATATGGAGGATGGGGTGAGGGAGATCAACATTATCGATGATCTCAATCCGGATGTTGTGGTGGAGGAGGAAGTTAGGGGTAACGCTAATAGAAAGTTTTGGTTGAATCTTAAAATCAAGGAGAATATGATTAAACAAAAGGCGAGAGTGAGATGGCTAAATGACGGAGATGTTAATAGTAAGTATTTTCATTCTCTTATGAAAAAAGGCTTGAGAAGGAATTACATAGGTTCTATTTCTACGGAGACGGGGCTGCTCTCTTCGGTGGCGGATGTCAAAGGGAAGGTATATGATCATTTCAATACTAAGTTTAAGGAGGAAGAATGGAATAGGACGATTCTTGAAGGAGGGGGATTAAATTCTTTGAGTATGGAGGATATGAGTTTTTTGTAACTACCATTTGAGGAAGCGGAGATAAAAGAGGCGGTGTGGAATTGGGAAGGTGCTAAGAGCCCGGGACCGGACGACTACTCTATTATGTTCTTTAAAAGGTGTTGGGAGTTCATAAAGATAGATGTTTTGAGGTGTTTTAAAGATTTCCATGTGGGTGCTTTTCTCTCTAAGAGTATCACTTCGTCCTTCTTGGCCTTGATTCCTAAATCCAAAAACCCGTTGAATTTAGACGATTACAGGCCTATATGTTTGGTGGGGTGCATACATAAAATTATTTCCAAGGCATTGGCGGGAAGAAGGGATGTTTACTTTTTAAATTCGATTTTGAAAAAGCCTACGACAAGGTTAGTTTGGCCTATCTTCGAACTATGATGCGGAAGATGGGCTTTGGGGAAAAATGGATGAAATGGATGGAGGGGCTGGTTTTTTCTAGTAGTATGTCGGTCATTGTTAATGGTAGTCCCACCAAAGAGTTTATAGTGGAAAGAGGATTGAGACAAGGCGATCCGATATCTCCTTTCCTTTTTGTCATTGTAGCGGAAGGTTTGAAATGCCTAATCAATAGAGCGGTGGCCAACGGAGACTATGCTGGTTTTGTGATTAAAGATAGGTGCTTCTTAGACGTGCTTCAATTTGCGGACGATACTCTTATGATTGGAGATGGTAGTTGGGCTCATCTATGGGCTATCAGGTCCGTGTTGAGGGGGTTCGAAATGATGTCGGGGCTTGGTATTAATTTTAGAAAAAGCAAAATCATCGGAATTAATATTAGTAATAATTTTCTTGATATGGCTACTAACTTTTTAGCTTGCAGCAAGGAGAATAAAGAGTTCACCTTTTTGGGTATCCCAATCGGAAGTAACCCGAGGAGGATATCGACATGGCAACCATTGTTATGCAAGATTAGGAAGAAGTTGTCCTCTTGGAAAGGAAGGCTTCTAAGTATCGGGGTAAGACAATGTGGTACTCTAATCCTATGCATTTTCCATTTCAATGTATATGAATTTTGTATAAGACAATGTGGTACTCTAATCCTATGCATTTTCCATTTCAAGAAATATATAAGGAGTATGCACAATTCAGTGCTTAGAAGCACTGACTAAGAAGGTTCAGGATTGCAACATCTGAACATGCTCTCGCAAGACATCAGAAGATGGTCAGGCAGAATCAGAACATGGTCTATGAAGCATCAGAAGAACTTGAGATCAGAAGCAGAAGCACTGAAGTTCTTATGGTATCACGCTAAAGCACTTCAAAGTCAGAAGACAAGAAGATGCTCTGCACCAAGCTGTAACTCTGATTCTGATTATTCAAACGTTGTATTCACAAAATCTGAGATCAGAAGTTAGTACTAGATGACAGGCTATGAAGTCTAATCTCTGCTTGACAAAAAGAACGTTAGAAGCTACAAAAGGTAAAGTCAGTAAAAGTAGAGAAAAGCATGGCTCGAGGTAGTTGACAAAACAGTGAAAACATTAAATGCAAAGCTGTCCAGTCATGCAACGCATTAAATGCAGTTCAACGGTCATCTTCTCAAAGTGCCTATAAATATGAAGTTCTGATCAGAAGCAATAACGAACAACTCTTGCAAGAATACCAAAATGCTGCTGAAATCAAAACATACGAACTTCATCTTCAAGCTCACATTCTTTGTAATATTTAGTGAGTGATAAGCTTAGAACTTAAGAGAAATATCACAGTTGTGATTATAGCTTTTTAAGAAGCATTTGAATACTCTTGTAAACATTTATTTTACATTGATTTGTAAAAGGTTCCTAGAGTGATCTGTGAGATCAGTAGACTATAGAAGACTTAGAAGTTTCTAAGTGTTGATTTCCTAGAGTGATCAAGGTGTGAACAATATACTCTAGAAGACTTAGAGTGTTTCTAAGTGGACAACCATTGTAATCAAGATTGATTAGTGGATTAAATCCTCGGTTGAGGTAAATCACTCTAAGGGGGTGAACTGGAGTAGTTTCGTTAACAACGAACCAGGATAAAAATATTGTGTTCATTATTTTATCTTAAGAGTTTTTAAAGTCACACTTATTCAAACCCCCCCTTTCTAAGTGTTTTTCTATCCTTCAATTGGTATCAGAGCACTGGTTCTAGCTGCAAGCACTTAATCGTGTTAGAAAAATATTCAGGGTAAGAAAAACACTAAGTCAATATGGTTGATGTTATTACACCCACTCCTACATCTACTTCAAATGATCAACACAACAATGGAAATGGAAATGGATATTCTAGACCATCAGTATTTGATGGTGAAAATTTTGAATACTGGAAAGATAGATTGGTGTTGCACCCCAAAATTTGCCCTCTTTATTGGAGCTATAAGTTAATGATGACGTTTATTTCGTCATCCAAAAATGGAAGAAAAATAATAAAGAGTTTTCATGTGTTAAGGAAGTAAAGTGTGAAAAATGGTTTAAACGGTGAAAGTACGGGAAAATTCATAAATACTATTTGAAAGGTGATACGAGTTAAGTTCCCGCGTTATCCCCATTGTCTCGACAAGATCTACAACTTTCGTGTTCGGCTCGGGAGCCAATTCTTTGAGGAAGGCTTTCAAATTGGCAAATTACTTGAGGTTTCATAGTGAAAAATAGTGCTGAATGTAAGGTCTTGCGCCTCGGAAAATTCATATCTCCTAATCCGCTCGCCGGATTCGCTTGAAAATTTAACTGGAGCTCCGTGGCGTCATTACCAAGATTTCATATGTTCGGACCGAAGGCCAATTATGCATGGAAAATTCCCAGAATTTTAAGGATCGTCGTGTTGTTTCGGTAAAAAGTGTGTTTTCGAGCATGTCGCGCCGAGTTCGAAAATTCATAACTTCTTCGATTTTTATCGTATGAAGTCCATTCCGGCGGCATTCTCTCAGAAATTTCGTTAGCTTCGATTCTTCGTCACACATGCCTGTTCAGATTCTGAGCCGAAGATAGGTTTTTATCGAGTTCTTTGAGCGGTACTCACAAAATTTCGCACAGTCGCACCAGATGAATTGACGTTTCTCGTCATTCAAACGGGCGTGTTTTCTTCATCGCTTATCGGATTAAGGTGATTCTCGCGGCGACGGATCACAAATTTGGTCATCTTCATAATGGCATCGGTTTCGTTCCGGAATTCAGAGCCGAACCGAGTTTCCTTAAAAGCGAGCCAAATGAGACGCACCGAGGGCAATTTGGACATTTCGCGTTGACAATATATAAACATTTTGCTCTTCACAAATCAAGGGGAGGACTCTCATAACTTCAATTCACCCAAAATAATCAAAAACACTTTCTCTCAATTCTCTCTCATTTCTCTCAAATCAAAATCACAAATTACACAAAACTTTCATCAATATTCATCAATCTTCTTCAAGAATAAAAAACAACATGGATTGAAAAGTGAAGATCGGATCGAAGTTTCTCCTCCTCTCTCCTATACACTTCGTGCGCGCCTCTCTCTCCCCTTGGGATTCACTTTTCGTCTTTGCTTCGCGTTTGCGTTCGTGTCGTGTTGGTGTTCGCGCGTCGGTTTAGATCTTCATCCGGTAAGCTTTCGGATCTTGAATTAAGTGCTTAATTGTTGATCATTATGTGAATTCAAATCTAGATTCATGCTTTGTTCTTGATTAATTGATCATGATGATTTTTGATTGCGGATGATGGATCTATGATAATTGATGATGATAATTGTTTGTTGATTGAATGATTCGTGTTGATCTTGATTATTTGATTGAATTCGAGATTTACCGGTGAATAGTTGTTGATGATATATTGATAATGCTCTATGAATTAAATATATGCACACAAAGTGTTTGATGATTTGATTAAGAGAATTGTGATGGTTTGATAATATTGAGTTGTTGTGAATTAAGGTGCATGTGGATGAATTTTAGAAGTAGGACTTGTTTGGTTCAATTTTAGAATGTGAATTTCAACTTAAGCATGATAATTGGTGTTGACATGAGAGGTTATAGCCATGAGCATGATGCTGAATTTTTGAGGTTGATTCTTGTTGTTGTTGTGCTTGATGATAATGATTGAAGTTGAATATACTTGGTGCACAAATGTGAGTTTAATGTGGAGAATTGTAGTGATTACACTCTTGAAAATCATGATTCTATGTTATCTTCGCTCTTGCCAATAATATACTTTGAGCCAATTGCCATGAGTCATTTCTTGGTGTTTATGTGTGACTTCTATGAGTTGTTGGGGCTGTTTTAAAGGTAGCATAATGCAGAATTTTCTTGGCTTTGTATTGGTGTTGCATTTCATTATTTTCAACTCATGAAAACATAGTTTTTTTGAAGGATTTTTGTCTAAACTTTATTGTGTTGTTTGTTTGTTAATTCTAAGTGATAGTAGAGCTTTCTTGTGTGTTAATAAATGCCTCTAAGTGCTGGAACTTGCTGCTACACCATGCTATTTTCTTTCTTTCCGAATTTTTCCATAACTCGCGCGGTGTGTCGGCTTTACTTCAAAATGTCATAACTCTTGAACCGTGTTGAATTTTTGCGAATGTGAATAATGTTTCTTGAGTAGAATAATGCTTCCGGAGCTGATGGTGAGGTCTATTCTCAGTTTCGGACGACTTTTTTTATCGTTTTCGCTACTGTCCCGTTTCGGAAATCGTGCTTCCGAGCCGATTTAATAAATTCCGACCGCATATTTGAGTTCTTTGGCACGTTTCTAGCTTACCATAAAATTTTGGTTTAATTCCGACAAGTTTATTTTTTTAATCATTTTTACCCGGTTTCGCCGTTTCGGTGTACCGTTGTGCATGTAAATACTTGTGTTGGCTTCCGTAGTTTTAGTGTACATATTTGATTTGCTCTTGAATACTATCTCATGTTTCTTCTTGTTTGCTTTTGTTATGTTTTCACTTTCTATTCTGTTATCCATTTCCGGTTCAGCTTATAATTCAATAACGCAATTCCGATTGCGGTGTCTTGTTATCTCTAACGTGTGTGCTAGTATGCAAGGCAACATGGAGGCTCTGGTCGATGCCCGCTCTCGTGTTCCGCTTTAT
Source organism: Vicia villosa (assembly GCF_029867415.1). NCBI lineage: Eukaryota > Viridiplantae > Streptophyta > Magnoliopsida > Fabales > Fabaceae > Vicia > Vicia villosa. Next base: position 44,935,143 of record NC_081184.1, read on the forward strand.
TTGCGGGACACGACATTTATCCTCTCTCTGATTCGCGTTTCTACACGCATCCTTTATCATTATACTTGCTTGTCCGGATTTCTGTTTCCCTTGCAGGTGTATGGTATTCGTTGTGCCCGATGCACACGTTGGCGCGTGATTTACTTTCATCGCGCCGATTCTTGATTGCTTATGCAGATTTTAATCGGAGTGCTGACATGTTTGCTGTTGCTTTTGCTAGCTCGCTCGCGGGATCCTAGTTTACTCGCTCTCTTCGTTTTAGTTTACGGATCATCATCCGTTTGGTATTGATTCCGTTTCATTTTACTTCTTTCTGTACTTTATCGCTTTCTTGCATCATCCTTTAACATGAGAAGTAGGACCTAGACATGCATCTGGCCAAGCCCTCGAAAGAGGCTCTGTTTTTGTTGGTGTGTTTACATTTGTGCTTTGCGGCAGGGAGTCACGGTGTAATAAGTCCTATATGGCACTCCGTTAAGTCCTCATGGAAGGCATGCGGTCAAGGGTTCGTAATCAACCCCCGCCTAGTCTCATCGAGTCTGTTCAGTAAGCGCACGCCACGCGTTGCTCGCTTCTGAACCTGCACAAGATCTTGTTATCGAGTATGTCAGGTAAAGGGTTCATGCAATCGGACCCCCGCCTTTCCTATAGCTCATGTCACTCGACGTTGATGCTCGGTGTACGCACGCACCGTTTTCCTTTATGATCCGTGACGGCTTGGTTGCTGAGAAGGGTCCGCCTTCTTGTCTATGGCCCGATCATTTTCGCGAGGTCTAATGCTTGGTTGACTTGGGTTGAGCTGCTCCCCTTGGCTATGGCGGGACCGCCTTTCTACCACTTGGCCAGTGCCTTTGGTTTGTTTGCTTTACGAGCGGATGCTCGTTTGTGTGCTTATTGTGTGCTTCCCTTTTTCCCCCGTAGGTTGATTAGTTTAGTTTAGACTGATACCCTTTGTATGATAACATTAGGTAGCAAGCTTTCCCCCTTAGCTTAGGTCTTCCTCATGCATTCTTTAAAACATAAACCACACTCTTTGATTTTCTTTTCTTAAGAGCTTGTTATTTCCGCTCCATTCCCAAGCATAAGTCTCCAAAGGTCGAGCAGCGGAGTGTGAATGTAACTCGTTCACCTAAAAAACACAAAACAAACAAAATTAGTTAGCCGAGCTACGGTAGCTCTGATTCTGCAAAACAGATACGTAGGCAGCGGGGTAGGGCCCGTGCGAGCATAATCCTTTCTTTTCCCTACATTCTGCATTCATTTTAGTCCAGATTAGCATAGATTTGTTACACACCCATAGTTTTAGACACAAGCGTGGATACCATCGAGTACGATGGGCGCGAGGGGTGCTAATACCTTCCCCTCGCGTAACCGACTCCCTTACCCTTTTCTCTGGTCGTGAGACCGTTGTTTTGTTTTGTGGTTTGCTGGCATTCCCTTCCTTTTCAGGATAAATATGTTAGTGGCGACTCTGTTAATTTTCGCGGTAGCGACAGCTGGCGACTCTGCTGGGGACGTCTTGACCTGTTGCTGGTCCGGACCTAGCGAGTCGATCCTAGCGCTTGTGTGTTTATCTTTGGGTGTTTTTACTGCTTTGCATATTTATCTGTTTGCATTGCATTCTATGTGCGCTTTTACTTTTCTGCATCATATTCTGGACTGGCTGGATCTCTGTCTGTTGGGTGGGTGTTTCAAGAGGTAAAAGGCCCAATACCCAGGCTATGTGTGAACCATAGGAACCCTAGGATAGAGTGGGAGCATGGTTTGTCTCGAGGTGTACGTCTCGGGATGGATTATGTGACCACGAGCAGAGTAGTGGTTTCAAACGGAGGTATTATCGTCACCCGCTTCCGCGCTGTGATGATGCTTACCTTCGGGCGGACCGTATACTGCGTTTCATGACCTTACCTTGGCCTAGATTTACCCGTGAGTGGGGCGGGAATCAATGATCATTTAACAGGTACATTGTTGGTGACCGCTGTTCTTGTTCGTGGGTTACCGCTGTTCTTGTTCGTGGGTTACCGCTGTTCTTGTTCGTGGGTTACCGCTGTCCTCGTTCGTGGGTTACCGCTGTTCTCGTTCGAGTGTACTATTGGTTCCTGTTTGTGGGGTACTATGGTTCTTGTTCGAGTGATAGTCTGTATTCTATTCCAGTGTGTTGGTGACTATATGTTCTGGTTCCGATGGTAAATTGTTCCGTTGGTGACTTGTAGTTTGTGTGGTGGTCCGAAATTATGCCGAACCTTTGAACTTGTGCCGTGTGATTTCTCGGCATCATCAGATATATCCAGTATTGTGGTTCCCACCGCTTTGCATCATTGCATGTTTACTTTCAAAAAAATAATGTACAAAAAATAACTAGCATACATTTTCCTTCCATTTCAAAGGAATCATATCTTTAAGTCTCGTTCCGAGCTTTTCCATCTCTTGCTTGCCAAAAATTAAAACATGAGGATTCCTTGGAAATTGAATGAACATGGCATTTCATTCATATCATGCATCTCATACATTCCATGCATAACAGGTGTTCAGAATTGGGGATTTCGTATTCAGACTTGGTATTCTCTCCAGACTCACAGACTCGACTTATCCTTATTGTGTGTTCAAAGATTAGTCATGAAGCAACTTTGTGGGGTGACCAAGAGTAAAGCTTAGTTGGGGTTCTTTTTGAAGACTTATCTTATGCTCATTTGCTTCCATGCTTGCTTTATTTGCAACTGGTTAAGCTCCGTATTGTGTGGATATCTACAGATTCTATGCTTGATGACGATGATAATAGGTGTAAGTTCTATTCTGGGGCACCTTGTCGTGATGATGGATCTGCAAGTATTTGAAGTTGCTTGGGGCTCCCGAACGAGGGATAAGCAAGACATTGTCTATCTTGAGCATTGCACCATTTGCATTGCTCGAATCCCTAAAGCACTTACAAAGTTCTATGTGACTTCGCCAGAACTCTCCGACCCAAGGTGGGGCACCTGATAGTGCTGTGTCTTCCAAGGATGTGGAGGAATTATTGAGAATCATCAAGAAGTCTGATTACAAGGTTTTTGAGCAGTTGGGTCAGACCCAGTCAAAGATCTCCATCTTGCAACTGCTGATGTGTTCAGAAGGTCATAGAGATGCTCTCTTGAGAATTCTGAATGGTGCTTACGTTCCGCATGAAATATCTGTGAATCAGTTAGAGGCGATAGCCAATAATATCTCCGCTGGGAACGGTTTGGGATTTACGGATTGTGATCTTCCTCCAGAAGGGAGAAACCATAACAAGGCTTTGCATGTTTCGATCGAGTGTAAGGGGACGACTTTGTCCCGTGTTCTGGTTGATACTGGGTCTTCTTTGAACGTGCTTCCTAAATCAGCTCTAATGAGAATTGACTATGCCGGTGTGGAGTTAAGGCCTAGTGAGTTGGTAGTGCGCGCCTTTGACGGTTCAAGGAGGTCTGTGTTCGGAGAGGTAGATCTACCAATCCAGATTGGTCCTCAGATCTTTACTACAACCTTTTATGTGATGGATATTCAACCTGCTTACTGTTGTCTGTTGGGACGACCGTGGATTCACAAGGCTGGTGCTGTGACATCCACTCTTCATCAGAAGTTGAAGTATCCGGTTGACGGTAAAGTGGTGACAGTTTGTGGTGAAGAAGATTATATCGTGAGTCACTTGTCCTCTTTCCGATATGTAGAGATCGAGGGTGAAATACATGAGACGCCTTTCCAAGCGTTTGAAGCTGTAAATGCTGTGAGAACTCCTCCTTATGAGATAACGAAGCCAGAAACGATTATGTCTTCTCTGAAAGACGCTCAGGTTGTTGTTGAGACTGGAAAGGTGGAAGGCTGGGGGCAAGTAATTGATGTGCGTCCCAAATTTGACAAGAATGGTCTTGGTTTTAGTCCTGGAAAGCGTATTGCATCGCCAAAGCCTAATATCCTTAGCCCGATCAAGTTTGTGAGTGGTGGTGTCATTCAAGATGGCCAGGTTAATGCCATTGTCAATGGCGAGGAGGTGGATAGTGACTGTGATTTTGATAGCTGGATTCGTCCAAGTATTCCTGGGGAGATGCCTCGCAACTGGACAATTGAAGATGTCGTTCAAGTCACACAAGCTCAGGAGTAAATTTCTTGTTTTTTACTTTTCTTATCATGCAATAATTCCTACGCTATGCCCAAGGCGTAGTGAATCATTTGTAGGGCCATGCAGTTCGCATTTTCAAAGTTAATCATGAAATAAAAGGACGTTTTTGCATTCAAATATTTTGCTCCTTGTCTTTCTTTTTAACTTTTTCCTTTAAATGGCGATGTTTTTGCACACACTTGCACATAGCTTAATAAAAACAAAACTAAAATAAAAACATCAATCATGCAGATGTTCCACCACCACGGATTCCATTGGTAACAATTCCGCTATTGCTTATTATGATTTTGACAATCCGATCTACCAAGCCGAGGAGGAAGCTTATGAAGATTGTGATCTCCCCGACGAGTTGGCCAGATTATTGAAACAGGAAGAAAAGAAAGCGATTCAACCGCATCAGGAGGTAATTGAGATGGTAAATGTTGGCACTAAAGAGCAAGTCCGAGAAGTCAAGATAGGGGCTGCGCTTGAGAATAGTGTGAAGCAGAGGCTTATTGCTATGTTGAAAGAGTATGCAGATATCTTTGCTTGGTCCTATGAGGATATGCCTGGTCTTGATACAGATATTGTGGTACACCGTCTACCTCTCAAGGAAGATAGTCCTCCTGTCAATCAGAAGCTTCGAAGGACTCGCCCAGATATGTCTGAGAAGATTAAGAAAGAGGTTGAGAAACAATTTGATGCTGGCTTTCTGCAAGTTGTGAATTACCCGCCGTGGGTCGCTAATATTGTTCGTGTGCCTAAGAAGGACGGAAAGGTCAGGATGTGTGTGGACTACAGAGATTTGAATAGGGCGAGTCCGAAAGATGACTTTCCTCTTCCTCACATTGATGTGTTGGTGGATAATACTGCTCCTTTCAAAGTGTTTTCCTTCATGGATGGCTTCTCTGGGTACAATCAGATCAAGATGGCACCAGAAGACATGGAGAAAACAACGTTTATCACACCGTGGGGAACTTTCTGCTATAAAGTCATGCCTTTTGGGTTGAAAAACGCAGGGGCAACGTATCAGCGCGCCATGGTGACTCTTTTTCACGACATGATTCACAAAGAGATTGAAGTGTATGTTGACGACATGATTGCAAAGTCTCACACTGAAGAAGAGCACTTGGTTCACTTGCAGAAGTTGTTTGAAAGGCTTCGGGAATTCAGACTGAGGTTGAATCCGAACAAATGCACTTTCGGAGTGCGATCCGGAAAGTTGTTGGGCTTTGTTGTTAGTGGAAAAGGTATTGAGGTCGATCCTGCGAAAATAAAAGCTATACAAGAGATGCCTGAGCCGAGAACAGAAAAAGAGGTTCGTGGTTTCTTAGGGAGATTGAACTACATTGCTAGATTCATCTCTCATCTTACGGCCACTTGTGAACCAATATTCAAATTACTAAGAAAAGATCAGACGGCCAGGTGGAATAATGATTGTCAAAAAGCATTCGAAAAAGTGAAAGAGTATCTGCAGGAACCTCCGATACTAATGCCTCCAGTTCCAGGAAGGCCTTTGATTATGTACCTCACAGTTCTTGAAAACTCAATGGGATGTGTGCTGGGTCAACATGACGAGTCTGGCCGAAAAGAGCATGCAATATACTACCTTAGCAAAACGTTTACCGACTGTGAATCCCGATACTCACTGCTCGAGAAAACTTGTTGTGCTTTGGTGTGGGCTGCTCGCCGGCTGAGGCAGTATATGTTGGTTCACACCACCTTACTGATTTCCAAGATGGATCCTATCAAGTATGTTTTTGAGAAGCCCGCTCTTTCCGGAAGAGTAGCCAGGTGGCAAATGATTTTGACTGAATATGATATCCAGTATACTACCCAGAAAGCCATCAAAGGTAGTGTGTTGGCGGATTATCTGGCGCACCAGCCGGTCGGAGATTATGAACCGATGAAGTTTGAATTCCCCGATGAGGATGTGTTGTACATCAGAGATTGTAACATTCCCGGACCGGAGGAAGGACCCGAACCAGGATCGCGATGGATGCTCGTGTTCGATGGTGCCTCTAATGCACTCAGGAATGGTGTTGGAGCTGTAATTACTTCTCCATCAGGTTTTCATATTCCGTTTACAGCCAGAATCTGTTTTGATTGCACTAATAACATGGCTGAGTATGAAGCCTGCATTTATGGTATCGAAGCTGCGATCGATTTGCGAATCAAATACTTGAAAGTTTATGGGGATTCCAATCTTGTCATTAGCCAGATCAATGGAGATTGGGAAACTCGCCATCAGAATCTGATTCCATACAGGGAGCATGTGATGAGACTCATTTCGTACTTTGATGAGATCACATTCGAGCATATTTCTAGAGAAGAGAACAATCTTGCTTATGCTCTCGCTACTTTGGCTTCCATGTTCAAAGTGAAATGGGCCAATGAAGTGCCTAACATCACCATCAACAGATTGGACGAACCAGCATTTTGCTTTGAGGCTGATGTTGAGTTGGATGGTAATCCCTGGTATCATGATATCAAAAAGTTCCTCGAAACTCAAGAGTATCCTCCCGAAGCGTCGGTGACTGATAAGAAGTTTCTGAGAAGGTTTGCAGCTAAGTTTTACCTCAACGGTGGTGTATTGTACAAGAGGCATCATGACGGTGTGTTGCTCCGATGTGTTGTGAAGGAAGAAGCTTCGAAAATCATAGAGGAAATGCACGAAGGTGAGTTTGGTACCCATTCAAGTGGGCATACAATGGCTAAGAAGATCTTGAGGGCTGGTTACTATTGGTCCACTATGGAAACTGATTGTCATAACCATGTCAGAATTTGTCACAAGTGCCAGATTTATGCTGACAAAGTGCACATGCCGCCTGTGCCTTTAAATGTTTTGACTTCTCTGTGGCCTTTTGCAATGTGGGGCATTGATATGATTAGAGAGATTAAGCCTACTGCTTCTAATGGACATCGCTTCATTTTGGTTGCCATCGATTACTTCACCAAGTGGGTTGAAGCCGCATCTTATGCGAATGTCACCAAGCAAGTGATTACTCGCTTTATCAAGCACAACATAATATGCCGTTATGGGATTCCTGAGAAGATCATTACTGATAATGGGTCAAATCTCAATAACAAGTTGATGAAGGAGCTTTGTGAGTCCTTCAAGATTAAGCATCACAATTCTTCTCCGTATCGTCCAAAGATGAATGGTGCTGTTGAAGCGGCCAACAAGAACATTAAGAAGATTGTGCAGAAGATGGTAGTGTCCTACCGAGATTGGCACGAGATGTTGCCTTTCGCCTTGCATGGCTATCGCACCTCTGTGCGTACATCGACTGGGGCAACTCTTTTCTCACTTGTTTATGGCATGGAAGCGGTATTGCCTGTTGAAGTTGAGATTCCTTCCTTGAGGATTATGAAAGACGTCGAGCTTGACGAGTCAGAATGGGTACAAAATCGGATGGATCAGTTGAACCTCATCGATGAAAAACGCTTAGCGGCTATCGGACATGGTCAGGTGTACCAAAAGAAGATGAGGAAAGCTTTTGACAAGCGGGTGCGACCCCAAAGCTACAAGCCAGGTGATCTGGTACTCAAAAGATTCATTCTCCCTCAAGGAGATCCTCGAGGCAAGTGGACTCCGACGTATGAAGGCCCCTTTGTTGTGCAGAAAGTATTCTCTGGCGGCGCCATGATGCTTGCAATAATGGATGGCGAGAATTTTCCGCACCCTGTGAACGCAGATGTGGTCAAAAAATACTTCGCATAGACTTGATAAAGAAGAAAAAAAAAATAAAGAAAAAAAAGAAGAAAGAAAAAAAAGAAAATGAATCAGGCAAAAGAATGAAAAAGAAACAAATATACCCGCTAAGTTGAAAACCCGAAAGGGCGGCTTAGGCAAAAAAAGGACAAAAGCGAAGGACTACATCTCGCATGCCACCTTGGCAATCACTCTTCATACATGCTTAGGGCTCCCGACCGAGGGATAAGCAAGACTCCGTGTTCTTGAGTTTGCACCGGGCAGCTCAAATCCCTAAAGCATGCACAACATCCACTCACTTTGTTTAGGGCTCCCAACCGAGGGATAAGCAAGACTCCGTGTTCTTGAGTTTGCATCGCTGGCAACTCAAATCCCTAAAGGCGCTCACAAACCCCGTCGGGTCCACAAGTTCGGTGATGTCACACCAATCAGTTGTTAAATCGGGCAGTGATCAATCTTAATGAGTACGGTCTTCCAAAGCAAGGAGATGAGAACGTCGAGGTTATAAAAGTGATGGCGGGATCAAAACCAATGGATATCCATTTCACATTGTCATTTCTCTTGTACTCAATAAATGTGTGGTTACCTCTTACTAGGAACTACTTCTGAAATGTGTTCGCCCTTCTATGAGCATTCCTTTTGCAATTAATAAAGATCTTTTTATCTTCAAAAGTTGTTTTCTTTTACTGTTTTGTTTGCATAAAACGTCCCGAGTTTGTGGTAAACTTTGCGTATGAAAATTGCATTGCATTTACAATACATGATTAGAAATGATAAAACCTTTGAATCTACTTCGAAGTCTTGTGTAACCAGGATGGCAGGACAAGATACCATGCTATATCCTGGGGCACGTTCATTTGTTTGTCTCGCAGGTACGTCCTTGCAAGCGCTTCATATCAGCATATCGACGGACCAAATCATGAGAGCTTCTCACTCCCCAGCTGAGTGCATTCAGATGAGGTTTTCTTTTCTTCAAGATTCTCATATCCTCAGTAAAGCACATTTCGACGCAATTCCCGTGCTTCAGAAGCCTTATTCCCGGCGGAATACTTTCTCCCCAGTTGAGTCATGATAGAATGGTATCCGATTCCCCAGCAAGCTCTTAATGAGGTTCCTTGCCTGAAGGCCTCATTTTCCCCAGTAGAGGGCTTTCTCTCCCCAACAGATTGACCTGTTTTCCCCAGGAGAGGTATCTCATTCCCCAGTGGAGTTATCTTAACAAAAGGTTCTTATGTCAAGTTCCTTATCCCCAGCGAATCTCTCGTATACTCAGCAGCTCGCTTTGCAGAAATATTCATCTTTCCCACTGAGTCACTCCTCAGCAGAATCTGTGTCCTTCAAGGATTTCCCCAGCGGAATGCGTTCTACACAAGCAAGTCGGTTACTCCCCATCAGAGTTATCTCCATGACTTGCTCTTATCTCCACATCCCCATTGTGTTGAGAATTTGCTTCTCCAGTGAAGTGGCCAGGGTATTCCCCAAGCAATTAAGTGGGATGTTCTTATCTTCAAGCAGGATTTATTCCCCAAGCAGAGCTCGCGTCTAGATTTGATCATCTCCAGCAGATTTCTGGTCCATCTTTGCCAGCTCGCAGTTAGTGACATATGGTCATTCATCTTGTCCTCCCCGCAGAGTTCCATGCTCTCTTCAGGACTGCTTCAGCAATTCAGTGCTCCTCCGCTGTTTCTATAAGCAGCGTCCGAATCACACATCATTTGCATAGCATTCTCAAAAGCGTGTAGCGTCTTCCTTCGACGGAACGTTATTCCATAAACATTCATACATGCATCATGCATAAATCATATCATATTTGTTTCTTTCTACAGGAAAGTTATCAAGTTTCAAAATGCCTCCCAAAGAGCAACTCGCCTAATCATTACAGGCGCTTATCCTGATGTCCAAATCAGAAGAAGTTTGTCTCATTATCTTGACACCGTCAGATTACGTGAAGGCTTACTTATTCCCGATGTCCCCATATCGGTTGAAGATATTTGTTCCTATCCTGATTCCAGTTCAGTTGAAGGAACCGCCTCCGGATCTCCAAGATCTTCCTAAGTAGCAAGCCTACTGATGCCTTAGATCAGTTGGAAATATCTACGTCCTGACGATTTATTTTCGTTCAGAAGAAGAACTCATCTGCCCAATCCTGATGCTTACTATCAGTTGAAGATGTTTTCTTTCCCGGCGCACACAGTTCGGAAGAGATATCCGTTCCTATTCCTGATAAATCAGACTTTCAGTTGAGGGAACCGCCTCCGGATCTCGTCGATCTTACAAAGGAGCAAGCCACTGATACCCAGATCAGATGGAGATATCTACCTGATTGACTTTGTCATTCAGAAGAGGATTGTTCTACTTATTTTCTAGCATGGAGCCTAGATCAGTTAAAGACTTCCTTTCCCGGCGTACACAGTTCGGAAGAGATATCCGTTCCTATTCCTGATAAATCAGACTTTCAGTTGAGGGAACCGCCTCCGGATCTCGTCGATCTTACGAAGGAGCAAGCCACTGATACCCAGATCAGATGGAGATATCTACCTGATTAACTTTGTCATTCAGAAGAGGATTGTTCTACTTATTTTCTAGCATCGAGCCTAGATCAGTTAAAGACTTCCTTTCCCGGCGTACACAGTTCGGAAGAGATATTGTTCCTATTCCTGATAAACCAGACTTTCAGTTGAGGGAACCGCCTCCGGATCTCGTCGATCTTACGAAGGAGCAAGCCGCTGATACCCAGATCAGTTGGAATATCTGCCTGATGATTTAATTGCATCAGATGGAGATGTCGCCTTGGTGCCCAGACCAGAGATATTTACTACCCGTTGATGCCCAGATCAGCCGGAATATCTCATTTCGATCCCTAGATCGACTTAGACATCTATCCCCGATTCCTGTTTGGAAGACATCTGCTACGCCTGATGCCCAGATCAGTCGAGATGTTACTTCTTTTGATGCCCAGATCAATTGAAGTCTTTTCCCCTGCCTGTGGGGTTATCTGTTCCTTCTTATCGCAAGTTGGAGCTTATTTAATTATTCAGGTCAATTGAAGTTTTTTCTCCCTGCTTTCGGGGTGGTACATTCCTTCTTATTACGAGATGGAATCTTCTATTGATCAAGAGTGCAAATTTTCGAGTTCATTCTGGTATTCAATCTCCTTCCACCTCAACGGTTCGAAACTTTCGTTTCTCACTCGCCAGGTTCAAGAAGTTTGAATAGGGGCAGCTGTTGCACCCCAAAATTTGCCCTCTTTATTGGAGCTATAAGTTAATGATGACGTTTATTTCGTCATCCAAAAATGGAAGAAAAATAATAAAGAGTTTTCATGTGTTAAGGAAGTAAAGTGTGAAAAATGGTTTAAACGGTGAAAGTACGGGAAAATTCATAAATACTATTTGAAAGGTGATACGAGTTAAGTTCCCGCGTTATCCCCATTGTCTCGACAAGATCTACAACTTTCGTGTTCGGCTCGGGAGCCAATTCTTTGAGGAAGGCTTTCAAATTGGCAAATTACTTGAGGTTTCATAGTGAAAAATAGTGCTGAATGTAAGGTCTTGCGCCTCGGAAAATTCATATCTCCTAATCCGCTCGCCGGATTCGCTTGAAAATTTAACTGGAGCTCCGTGGCGTCATTACCAAGATTTCATATGTTCGGACCGAAGGCCAATTATGCATGGAAAATTCCCAGAATTTTAAGGATCGTCGTGTTGTTTCGGTAAAAAGTGTGTTTTCGAGCATGTCGCGCCGAGTTCGAAAATTCATAACTTCTTCGATTTTTATCGTATGAAGTCCATTCCGGCGGCATTCTCTCAGAAATTTCGTTAGCTTCGATTCTTCGTCACACATGCCTGTTCAGATTCTGAGCCGAAGATAGGTTTTTATCGAGTTCTTTGAGCGGTACTCACAAAATTTTGCACAGTCGCACCAGATGAATTGACGTTTCTCGTCATTCAAACGGGCGTGTTTTCTTCATCGCTTATCGGATTAAGGTGATTCTCGCGGCGACGGATCACAAATTTGGTCATCTTCATAATGGCATCGGTTTCGTTCCGGAATTCAGAGCCGAACCGAGTTTCCTTAAAAGCGAGCCAAATGAGACGCACCGAGGGCAATTTGGACATTTCGCGTTGACAATATATAAACATTTTGCTCTTCACAAATCAAGGGGAGGACTCTCATAACTTCAATTCACCCAAAATAATCAAAAACACTTTCTCTCAATTCTCTCTCATTTCTCTCAAATCAAAACCACAAATTACACAAAACTTTCATCAATATTCATCAATCTTCTTCAAGAATAAAAAACAACATGGATTGAAAAGTGAAGATCGGATCGAAGTTTCTCCTCCTCTCTCCTATACACTTCGCGCGCGCCTCTCTCTCCCCTTGGGATTCACTTTTCGTCTTTGCTTCGCGTTTGCGTTCGTGTCGTGTTGGTGTTCGCGCGTCGGTTTAGATCTTCATCCGGTAAGCTTTCGGATCTTGAATTAAGTGCTTAATTGTTGATCATTATGTGAATTCAAATCTAGATTCATGCTTTGTTCTTGATTAATTGATCATGATGATTTTTGATTGCGGATGATGGATCTATGATAATTGATGATGATAATTGTTTGTTGATTGAATGATTCGTGTTGATCTTGATTATTTGATTGAATTCGAGATTTACCGGTGAATAGTTGTTGATGATATATTGATAATGCTCTATGAATTAAATATATGCACACAAAGTGTTTGATGATTTGATTAAGAGAATTGTGATGGTTTGATAATATTGAGTTGTTGTGAATTAAGGTGCATGTGGATGAATTTTAGAAGTAGGACTTGTTTGGTTCAATTTTAGAATGTGAATTTCAACTTAAGCATGATAATTGGTGTTGACATGAGAGGTTATAACCATGAGCATGATGCTGAATTTTTGAGGTTGATTCTTGTTGTTGTTGTGCTTGATGATAATGATTGAAGTTGAATATACTTGGTGCACAAATGTGAGTTTAATGTGGAGAATTGTAGTGATTACACTCTTGAAAATCATGATTCTATGTTATCTTCGCTCTTGCCAATAATATACTTTGAGCCAATTGCCATGAGTCATTTCTTGGTGTTTATGTGTGACTTCTATGAGTTGTTGGGGCTGTTTTAAAGGTAGCATAATGCAGAATTTTCTTGGCTTTGTATTGGTGTTGCATTTCATTATTTTCAACTCATGAAAACATAGTTTTTTTGGAGGATTTTTGTCTAAACTTTATTGTGTTGTTTGTTTGTTAATTCTAAGTGATAGTAGAGCTTTCTTGTGTGTTAATAAATGCCTCTAAGTGCTGGAACTTGCTGCTACACCATGCTATTTTCTTTCTTTCCGAATTTTTCCATAACTCGCGCGGTGTGTCGGCTTTACTTCAAAATGTCATAACTCTTGAACCGTGTTGAATTTTTGCGAATGTGAATAATGTTTCTTGAGTAGAATAATGCTTCCGGAGCTGATGGTGAGGTTTATTCTCGGTTTCGGACGACTTTTTTTATCGTTTTCGCTACTGTCCCGTTTCGGAAATCGTGCTTCCGAGCCGATTTAATAAATTCCGACCGCATATTTGAGTTCTTTGGCACGTTTCTAGCTTACCATAAAATTTTGGTTTAATTCCGACAAGTTTAGTTTTTTTATCATTTTTACCCGGTTTCGCCGTTTCGGTGTACCGTTGTGCATGTAAATACTTGTGTTGGCTTCCGTAGTTTTAGTGTACATATTTGATTTGCTCTTGAATACTATCTCATGTTTCTTCTTGTTTGCTTTTGTTATGTTTTCACTTTCTATTCTGTTATCCATTTCCGGTTCAGCTTATAATTCAATAACGCAATTCCGATTGCGGTGTCTTGTTATCTCTAACGTGTGTGCTAGTATGCAAGGCAACATGGAGGCTCTGGTCGATGCCCGCTCTCGTGTTCCGCTTTATTTGCGGGACACGACATTTATCCTCTCTCTGATTCGCGTTTCTACACGCATCCTTTATCATTATACTTGCTTGTCCGGATTTCTGTTTCCCTTGCAGGTGTATGGTATTCGTTGTGCCCGATGCACACGTTGGTGCGTGATTTACTTTCATCGCGCCGATTCTTGATTGCTTATGCGGATTTTAATCGGAGTGCTGACATGTTTGCTGTTGCTTTTGCTAGCTCGCTCGCGGGATCCTAGTTTACTCGCTCTCTTCGTTTTAGTTTACGGATCATCATCCGTTTGGTATTGATTCCGTTTCATTTTACTTCTTTCTGTACTTTATCGCTTTCTCGCATCATCCTTTAACATGAGAAGTAGGACCTAGACATGCATCTGGCCAAGCCCTCGAAAGAGGCTCTGTTTTTGTTGGTGTGTTTACATTTGTGCTTTGCGGCAGGGAGTCACGGTGTAATAAGTCCTATATGGCACTCCGTTAAGTCCTCATGGAAGGCATGCGGTCAAGGGTTCGTAATCAACCCCCGCCTAGTCTCATCGAGTCTGTTCAGTAAGCGCACGCCACGCGTTGCTCGCTTCTGAACCTGCACAAGATCTTGTTATCGAGTATGTCAGGTAAAGGGTTCATGCAATCGGACCCCCGCCTTTCCTATAGCTCATGTCACTCGACGTTGATGCTCGGTGTACGCACGCACCGTTTTCCTTTATGATCCGTGACGGCTTGGTTGCTGAGAAGGGTCCGCCTTCTTGTCTATGGCCCGATCATTTTCGCGAGGTCTAATGCTTGGTTGACTTGGGTTGAGCTGCTCCCCTTGGCTATGGCGGGACCGCCTTTCTACCACTTGGCCAGTGCCTTTGGTTTGTTTACTTTACGAGCGGAAGCTCGTTTGTGTGCTTATTGTGTGCTTCCCTTTTTCCCCCGTAGGTTGATTAGTTTAGTTTAGACTGATACCCTTTGTATGATAACATTAGGTAGCAAGCTTTCCCCCTTAGCTTAGGTCTTCCTCATGCATTCTTTAAAACATAAACCACACTCTTTGATTTTCTTTTCTTAAGAGCTTGTTATTTCCGCTCCATTCCCAAGCATAAGTCTCCAAAGGTCGAGCACCGGAGTGTGAATGTAACTCGTTCACCTAAAAAACACAAAACAAACAAAATTAGTTAGCCGAGCTACGGTAGCTCTGATTCTGCAAAACAGATACGTAGGCAGCGGGGTAGGGCCCGTGCGAGCATAATCCTTTCTTTTCCCTACATTCTGCATTCATTTTAGTCCAGATTAGCATAGATTTGTTACACACCCATAGTTTTAGACACAAGCGTGGATACCATCGAGTACGATGGGCGCGAGGGGTGCTAATACCTTCCCCTCGCGTAACCGACTCCCTTACACTTTTCTCTGGTCGTGAGACCGTTGTTTTGTTTTGTGGTTTGCTGGCATTCCCTTCCTTTTCAGGATAAATATGTTAGTGGCGACTCTGTTAATTTTCGCGGTAGCGACAATTGGAAAGTTACTTTCTTGGTCTAGATGGTGATTTATGGGACTTGCTTGTGGATGGTTACAAACATCTAGTAAATGCTAGTGGAGCAAAGATGTTAAGACAAGAAATGAGTGATGATCAAAAGAAACAATTCAAAAATCATCATAAGTCAAGGACTGTCCTGCTAAATGCTATTTCTCATTCTGAATATGAGAAGATATCAAACAGGGAAACTGCCCATGACATCTTTGAATCATTAAAGATGACTCACGAAGGAAATGCCCAAGTCAAAGAGACAAAAGCTCTTGCATTAATCCAGAAGTATGAAGCCTTCAAGATAGAGGATGATGAAAACGTTGAAACAATGTTCTCAAGATTTCAAACTCTAACTGATGGATTAAGAGTGCTTGACAAGGGATATACAAAGGCTGATCACGTCAAGAAGATCATCAGAAGCTTGCCCAAAAGATGGGGCCCAATGGTGACTGCATTCAAGATTGGAAAGAATCTGAATGAAGTATCTTTGGAAGAGCTGATCAGTGCTTTGAGGAGTCATGAAATAGAGCTGGATGCTAATGAACCTCAAAAGAAAGGTAAGTCTATTGCTTTAAAATCTTTGAATAAAAAATGCACTAACGCTTTTCAGGAGGAGGAAGAAGATTTAGAAGAATCAGAATCAGAAGAAGAAGATGAACTGTCCATGATCTCCAGAAGGGTAAACCATCTCTAGAAGAGTAAGAAAAGGAAGTTCAAGAACTTCAGAAGTTCTAAAAAGCCTGAAAGAGGAGAATCTTCTAGAATCAGAAGATCTGACAAAAAGAAGGTCACGTGCTTTGAGTGCAAGGAGCCAGGACATTACAAGAGTGAGTGTCCAAAGCATCAGAGGGAGAAACCCAAGAAGAAGTTCTAGAAGAAGAAAGGTCTTATGGAAACTTGGGATGATTCAGATTCATCAGAATCAGAATCAGACTCTGAAGACGAGCAAGCCAACATAGCGCTGATGGCTACTGTGGATGCTGAATCAGAATCTACATCAGAATCAGACTCTGACTCTGAAGAGGTATTTTCTAAACTATCTAGAGATGAGCTAGCGTCCAGTTTAGCTGAAATTCTTGAAATCAAGGCTAAGCTTAGTATCAAATACAAAAAGCTGAAAAAGCTCTTTGTATCTGAAACTAAGAAGCTTGAATTAGAAAATTCCGAACTCAAAGAAAAAGTTTTAAAACTATCCAAAGATGCTGAGTCATCTTCTGGTTCAGAAAAATCTATTCCAAGCTTGAACAATATTCTTAAAGAATATGACTTGAGTTTCAGGAAGTTCTTATCTAGAGGTATTGGTAGAAGTCAACTTGCCTCTATGATATATGCTGTGAGTGGAAACAAGAGAGTTAGCATAGGTTATGAGGGTGAAACCCCATACAAACTTGAACATGTAGATGATATAAAAATCACATACAAGCCATTGTATGATCAGTTCAACTATGGACACTCCCATGATATTAGGCTCACCTCACATGCTAAAAGCTTTCACATTACACACACTAAGTGAAGGATAGAAAAACACTTAGAAAGGGGGGGGGCGGGTTTGAATAAGTGTAGCTTTAAAACTTGTAAGATAAAAACAATTTGCACAATGATTTTTATCCTGGTTCGTTGTTAACTAAACTACTCCAGTCCACCCCCTTGGAGTGATTTTCCTCACCTGAGGATTTAATCCACTAATCACACAAGATTACAATGATTTTCCACTTAGACAACTTCTAAGTCTTCTAGAGTATACTGATCACAACCTGATCACTCTAGGAACAATCTGCTTAGATACCCTCTAAGACTTTCTAGAGTATTCTGATCAACAACCTGATCACTCTAGTTCTTACAACTTAATGTAAACAAATTCTAAGAGTTACAATGCTTCTTATAAAGCTATTATCACAACTGTGATTTTCTCTTAAGTTTAAGCTTAATCTCATTAATATATTACAACAGCAATGTAGTGAGGTTGAAGATGAAGTTTGAGAGCTTTTGAATTGAACAGCGTTTCAGGGTTTTCGAATCGAGTGTTATGTTCAAAGTTCGTAACCTTGCTTCTCATCAGAACTTCATACTTATAGGCGTTTGAGAAGATGACCGTTGGGAGCATTTAATGCTTTGCGTGATCCGTACAGCATTGCATTTAATGTTTCACTCTTTTGTCAACTACCTCGAGCCTTGCTTTCGCTGTGTCTACTGACGTTGCCTTTAATAGCTTTCAACGTTCCTTTTGTCAATCAGCGTAGCCTGCCAGCTAGTACTTGCTTCTGATCTGATGTTTGTGTAAACAACGTTTGAATATCATCAGAGTCAAACAGCTTGGTGCAGAGCATCTTCTTGTCTTCTGACCTTGAAGTGCTTCTGAGCGTGATACCATGAGAACTTCAGTGCTTCTGCTTCTGATCTCAAGTTCTTCTGATGCTTCCATAGACCATGTTATGATTCTGCTTGGCCATCTTCTGATGTCTTGCCAGACCATGTTCTGGTGTTGCATGCTGAACCTTCTGAGTCAGTGTTTCTTGCGCTTATTTTGTGCATACTCTTTATATAATTCCTGAAATGGAAATTGTATAGTATTAGAGTACCACATTATCTCATACAAAATTCATATACATTGTTATCATCAAAACTAAGAATATTGATCAGAACAAATCTTGTTCTAACAATCTCCCCCTTTTTGATGATGACAAAAACATATATAAATGATATGAATTTCCAATCAGAATATCAAACGGCTAAAGACAATTACACAGCTATAGCATAATCATATAGACATAGTGTGTGAATATGTCTCCCCCTGAGATTAACAATCTCCCCCTGAGATAAATAATCTCCCCTGAAATAAATACTGGAAGAAATTTATAAATAAAGGACTTCCCTGAGTATTTTCCATTTCAGTTGAGACGTTCACATATGCTTAGATCTTCAGAACATTCATAGCTTCTGATTCTTGCTTCCATTGGACAGCTTCAGAGCTTGAATTTCTTCTTGAATCATTGCATGCTAGATTGTATCAGAACATTATTGAATGTACCAGAGCATCATCAGAGCATCTCTACATTCTGAAATGTTACAAAACAAGCTATACGACAAAAGTCAGAGCATGAATGAATCAGAACATAAAATATGTATCATAACATATAATATGTATCAGAGCAAAAACAATAATGTTTCAGAGCATATTTAGAACTAAAACATGCATTAGAACATATAAGAAATAAGAATGAGTTAGAGAATATTCTATCATCAGAATATCATAACATTCTTCCTTCTTGCTTCTGATCTTGAAGCTTCACAGCACTCAGCTTGCTTCAATTTCCATGAGCTTGATTTCATACAGAATTGCTTTTCCCCATGTCTTTGCTTCTCATGTTGAGCTTTTAAGAAGATCTTCACTTCCTGCAAAACACTCAAAGACACAGAACTTGCAATTTCTGGTTAGAAGTGTGGAGACTTTCTCCCAGAAACTGATAATATAAAACAGATCGTTTATCACATTTTCTCCCCCTTTTTGTCATAACATCAAAAACACAAAAGATTCAGATGAAAAACAAAACAATATGAAAGAGAAGAAGATAATTTTCATTGATAGCAAAAGAGAATTATCAGAAAGTACAAGGAAGATGCATAGAAGACAGATGCAAGAAACAAAGAGAAACTACTAAGACACAAAAGGACTAAGACGACCCTAGCTTAGACATAATCTTGGCCAGCATGTCATGAATCCCAACATTGCTCTCAGTCTGCCTCTCCATGAAAGAGTGGAACTCAGCATTGGTGTCCTCTTGCTTGTTCATACGAGAAGCTAGCTCAGCTTGGTTCTTCTGAATAACCTCTAGAGTCTTCAGCAGAAGAGAGGGTTCACCAGAAGAAGCTTCACAACTTTTGTTCAGAGGGACAGCATTCTGAACTGCAACTTCCATTGTGAGATTATCATCTTGATTTTCCTCAACAGGAATAGTCCAAACAAGATGATCTTCAGCATTAGCTTCTTCCATAGAAGCATCTCCTTCATACTCAGGAGCAGGAAGATCAGAATCTCCATTCTCAAGAGCTTGAAGAGTGGCAGCAAGATTCCTTGGGGCAGAAGGACCTTCAACTTCTGGCGGGTCAACAACTTCTGGAATGACCAAATTGGGGTCTTCCTCAGAAGGATTTTCCCTCAGAAAGTCAAACAAGGACTTGAAGTCTCCAGTCAGAACTGGATACTTAGGTCTCCAGACCACAATATCTCTGCAAGGATTGTCCAGCAACTCATCAACAAACATCTTCTCCTCAAGAACTCTCTTGTTTCTGATAGGATGATAATATACACCATTATCAACTTCAAAAAGATATCCAGCATAACCAGGAGCAGCAGCCACAAGTCTCTTCTGAACAGCCATGGCTCCAACTTGAAAATCCTGGCGAAAACTTCTCCAAAGGTTTCTAGTTGATACATCATCAAGATCATTGAAGAAGGCATCTCTCAATAGATCCATCCTACTAACAATTTCATTTCTGAACAGCTCCAGGTAAATATGAGGTTCAGGTTCAGGAGGATTGAAGGTGAATTTGTAGTCAGGGTAGAGAAGGCAGTATGGGTTGGATTTTCTGGTAGGAAAGGAATGGGATATAGAAGGTGGAAGTGCTGTGGTTGAAGAGGATGGAATATCTGTGGAGATGGTTGATGAGGATGGTATATCAATGGGTGTGGGAGGATAGACATTTAGTGGAGTGGGGTTCAAGATAGGTGTAGAAAGAGATGGTGGAGGAGGATTTGGAATGGTGAAGGTGATGTGAGGTTCAAAAGGAGGAGGTTGGATAGAAGATTGAGATTCAGAAGGAGGTGGTTGATATACTTGCCTGGAGAAATTACCCGTTCTTATTGCTTGAAAAGAATCTACTTTAAGAGGTTCATAAGTAACCTTCTGCTTCTTAGCTTCCTTAGCAGCTTCTTCTGCATCCTTTCTCTTCAGCCTTGCTTCTTGCTTCTTCTGATCCTTCTTCTGAAGGTCAGCTTGAGAAGGAAACACTCTTCCACGGATCCACGCAGGATCAACAGAAGATTAAGTTCTTACAGAAGCTTCCAAATACTGCCTAACAGCCTTGTGAAGTTCTGCTTGGAACAAGGTAGCAAAGCCTTCAACTGGAATTCTTCTGGTCAGAATATCTGGGAAGACAAAAAGAACAGAAGTTATCTCCTTGAAGATGAAGATACTTCTCACGTTCTTCAGAGAGAACCCAGAATGTCTGAAATCATTCTGGCGTAAGGAATAGCCTTTCTTTGAAGATGAAGATACTTCTCACGTTCTTCATCTCTTGACTCTTCAATAGCCATCTTCAGATTCTAAAAGAGAATGTTGGAGAAGTTGAGTTCAATTCTTCTTCCAATGCAGAAGAGAGTATATTTGTGATCAGGACTGATGTAAGAGGAGGAGAACGATCTTCTTCTGTGATGGAGAGAACCCAGAATAATCTTAGCCCAGACTTGGTAGAACGCCCTCAATGTACCAGTTTTATGAGATTCAATACCGGTAGCAAACGATATTTGTTTTTCAACCTGTAGCCAACTAACTCTGGCATGAAGAGGACCAGTGCATCCTTCTTCATCATCCAAGTTGTACAGCTTCTTGATCAACTTCTCAGTTATCACAACTTCATGCCCTAACACGAAGGAGATGATAGCAGTTGGAGTAACGGTTGCATGAGCCCAGAAATCTTTCACAAGAGCTGGATAAATTGGTCCAACCAATCTATCAAGATAGTTTGACCATCCTTGTGCCATAATCTTTGCATCAGGTTTGAAACCATATGCTTTCAGATTCTCAAAATCCACCGAGGACTCACAAAGAACTTCCATTTCTGATGGAGGAATGGAACAGGTCTTCAATGGAGCATACCTATGCTTGCTGAAAACCCGTTGAGTGGAAGACATTTCTTCTGCTTGGTTTGAGAAACTTGAAGGATTCATGATGAAATGCTAAGTTTCAGACACAACTAGGGTTTATGCGATGAATGTAGAAAAAGAGAGAGACGAATGAAGAGAGAGAGTGAAAAGAATGAAATGAAGATGAAGAGAGATATTTAAAAGATTGAATAAAAGAAAATAATGAATGCAATATGGTTTAAGTGAAATGATTACAGAAAAAAACATGACATCAATTTGCATTTAATGAGATATGACGTTAGGAGAGATAAGGTGACAAAATGAAATGATTTGCACAGTTACCTAGGGCGGCGTCTCCTCAACTGCACGCATGCTTGTCCAGAAATAATAAGCACGTGTTCGTTTTCTGGAAAAACTGGTGACAGCTGTTTTACTTTAAAAGAGATTCTGAATCAACTTAGATAATGAAAAGTTAGTAATAACAGAATCAGAACTTCTAATTGATCATTATCAGAAATTCTTATATACACATAATCCCAACACATTTCAGAATTTAACCATACATAAGATCTTCTCATCTTCTCATTCTGGGCATAAATCCATACTGATATTCTTCAGAATAAACTTAAACCTATCTTCAGCAAGGGGTTTTGTAAAGATATCAGCCCATTGATGGTCTGTATCCACAAAGTTTAAAGAGAGAACACCCTTCTGAACATAGTCCCTAATGCAATGATGTTTAATCTCAATATGTTTAGCTTTGGAATGTAAGATAGGATTCTTAGATAAACATATGGCAGAAGTATCATCACAGAAGATAGGAATGTTACTCTCATATATTTGATAATCTTCTAACTGACTCTTCATCCACAGCATTTGTGTGCTACAACCAGCAGCAGCAACATATTCCGCTTCTGTTGTTGAGAGGGCAATGGTAGCTTGCTTCTTGCTGTACCAGGAGATCAGATGACTTCCTAGAAATTGACAACTTCCAGAAGTACTCTTTCTTTCAATTTTGTCTCCAGCATAGTCAGCATCACAAAATCCTACTAAGTTGTATTCTTTAGATCTTCTGTAGACTAAACCAACATTAGTAGTGCCTTTCAGATACCTCAGAATTCTCTTAACGGCAGTTAAGTGAGATTCTCTAGGATCTGATTGGAATCTAGCGCACAAACAAACACTGAATAGAATGTCAGTTCTAGAAGTAGTTAAATATAAAAGAGATCCAATCATACCTCTGTACAACTTCTGATCTACCTTCTTACTTACCTCATCCTTACCTAGAACACACGTTGTATGCATAGGAGTTTTGGCTTCTTTGCTTTCAGAAAGATTAAACTTCTTCAGAAGTTCTTTCACATACTTCGTTTGATGAACATAAGTTCCATCAGAAGTTTGATTGATTTGAATCCCAAGAAAGTACTTGAGTTCACCCATCATACTCATTTCAAATTCAGCCTGCATAGACTTAGCAAACTCCTTTCCAAGTGAAGCATTAGATGTTCCAAAGATAATATCATCAACGTAAATTTGACAAATTAAAATGTCCTTCTTAGATGTTTTACAGAAGAGAGTCGTATCCACTTGTCCTCTTGTGAAACCATTGTCCAGAAGGAAAGAACTTAATCTTTCGTACCAAGCTCTAGAAGCTTGCTTCAATCCATACAATTATTTCTTAAGTTTGAAAACATGTTCTGGAGACTTAGAGTCTTCAAAACCAGGAGGTTGGTGGACATAGACTTCCTCATCTATATAACCATTTAAGAAGGCACTCTTAACATCCATCTGATGCAGAGTGATGTTATGTTGAGTGGCAAAAGAAATTAATAAGCGAATAGATTCTAACCTGGCCACTGGTGCAAAGGTTTCTGTATAGTCAATTCCTTCTTGTTGACTATATCCCTGAGCCACCAGTCTGGCTTTGTTTCTTACCACTTCTCCCTTCTCACAAAGCTTGTTTCTGAAAACCCACTTTGTACCAATGATGTTGAATCCTTTTGGTCTAGGAACAAGATCCCACACATCATTCCTTGTAAACTGATTTAGTTCTTCTTACATGGCAATTATCCAGTCTGGATCTTCTAGAGCTTGATCAACAGAAGTTGGCTCGATCAAAGAAACAAGACCTAATTGACATTCTGCATTGTTCTTAAGGAATGCTCTGGTTCTAATAGGATCATCTTTCTTTCCAAGGATCACATCTTCTGAGTGAGCTGAGATGAGTCTAGAAGATCTTCTGACTGTTGGCTCTTCAGAAATTCTGAGATTCTCTAAATATGCAGCAACTTGATCTTCTGATTCTTTGCTTCTTAGATTCTCAGCTTCTGAAACATTGCTTCTTGGTTCTACAGCTTCTGATATATCAATATCTATATTTGCAAAATTCTCAAATTGCTTTGGCTTTTCAAGACCAAGCTTATCATCAAATCTGATATTGATTGATTCTTCTACAACCAATGTTTCAGTATTGTATACTCTTTAGCCTTTAGAGCGTTCAGAATATCCAAGAAGGAAACATTTTTGTGCCTTAGAATCAAACTTACCAAGATGATCTTTAGAATTCAGAATAAAACAAACACATCCAAAAGGATGAAAATATGAAATGTTGGGCTTTCTGTTCTTCCATAATTCATAAGGAGTCTTATTTAGAATAGGTCTTATAGAGATTCTATTCTGAATATAACATGCAGTGTTTATTGCTTCTGCCCAGAAGTGCTTAGCCATATTGGTTTCATTAATCATGGTTCTGGCCATTTCTTGTAGAGTCCTATTCTTTCGCTCTACAACTCCATTTTGCTGTGGAGTTCTAGGGCAAGAGAAATCATGGGCAATACCATTTTCTTGGAAGAACTCCTCAAAGAATCTGTTCTCAAATTCACCACCATGATCACTTCTGACCTTTATGATTTTGCACTCCTTCTCAGATTGAATCTGAATGCAGAATTCAAAGAACACTGAATGAGACTCATCCTTGTGTTTTAAGAACTTTACCCATGTCCAGCGGCTATAATCATCTACGATGACTAATCCATATTTCTTCCCTCTGACAGATGCTGTTTTGACTGGTCCAAACAGATCAATGTGCAGAAGTTCTAACGGCCTTGAGGAAGAGACAACATTCTTAGATTTGAATGCAGGTCTGGAGAACTTGCCCTTCTGACATGCTTCACAAAGAGCATCTGATTTGTATTTCAGATTTGGGAGTCCTCTGACCAGATTTAGTTTGTTAATCTGAGAAATCTTTCTCAAACTAGCATGTTCTAATCTTCTGTGCCAGACCCATTGCTCTTCAGAAACAAACATAAGGCAAGTTACCTTCTGCTTCTCAAGATCTGAAAGATCAATTTTATAAATGTTGTTCTTTCTCTTGCCTGTAAATAGGATTGAGCCATCCTTCTGACTTACAGCCTTGCAAGACTTTTGAATGAAGATTATGTCATAACTATTGTCACTTAATTGACTTATGGATAATAAGTTATGCGCTAATCCTTCTACAAGAAGTACATTAGTTATGGAAGGAGAGTTACCAATACTTATGGTTCCAGAGCCAATAATCTTGCCCTTCTGATCTCCTCCAAACTTGACTTCTCCACCAGATTTAAGCACCAGGTCTTGGAACATAGACCTTCTTCCCGTCATGTGTCGCGAGCACCCAGAGTCCAGGTACCATGACATTTTGTGATTTGCCTTCTTTGATGCTAAGGATATCTGCAACAGAAATTATCTTCTCCTTAGGTACCCACAATTTCTTGGGTATTTTCTTGTTAGTTTTCCTCAAGTTCTGATTTAACTTGGGTTTAGCATGATAAGTAACAGGAGGAACAACATGATATTCTTTAGGTTTGGCAGCATGATATTTTTTAGGTTGTGTCACATGCTTCTTCGTGTGTGAAGTGTTAAAACTTTTGGCAAGTGAAGTGAGCCTAATATCATGTGAGTGTCCATATTTGAACTGATCATACAATGGCTTGTATGTGATTTTCAAATCATCAACAGGTTCAAATTTTTGTGAGGTATCACCCTCATAGCCAACGCCAATCCTTTTGTTTCCAGAAACACCATATATCATAGAAGCAAGATGACTTCTGCCAATACTTCTAGATAGAAACTTTCTGAAACTCGAGTCATATTCTTTTAGAATATGATTGAAACTAGGAATGGATTTTTCTGATTCAGAAGGAGATCCAATATCTTTGGATAATTTTGAAACCTTTTCCTTCAGTTCAGAATTTTCCACTTCTAGCTTCTTAGTTTCAAATTCAAATAGCTTTTTCAGCTTTTTGTATTTGATACTAAGATGAGCCTTGAGTTCCAGAAGTTCAGTTAAACTGGAAACTAACTCTTCTATAGATAGTTCAGAAAATACCTCTTCAGAATCTGATTCTGATGTAGATTCTGATCCATCATCCACTGTGGCCATCAGTGCAAGGTTTGCCTGCTCACCTTTAGAGTGTGATTCTGATTCTGATTCTGAATCATCCCATGTTGCCATAAGACCTTTCTTCTTATGAAACTTCTTCTTAGGATTCTCCTTCTGAAGTTTTGGACATTCATTCTTGAAGTGTCCAGGCTCATTGCACTCATAGCAGATGACCTTCTTCTTGTCAGATCTTCTGCCTCCAGAAGATTCTCCTCTTTCAAGCTTCTTTGAACTTCTGAAGCTCTTGAACTTCCTTTGCTTGCTCTTCCAGAGATGGTTTACCCCTTCTGGAGATCATGGATAGTTCATCTTCTTCTTCTGATTCTGATTCTTCAGAATCTACTTCTTTAGCCTGAAAAGCGTTAGTGCATTTTTTATAATTAGATTTTAATGCAATAGACTTATCTTTCTTCTGAGGCTCATTTGCATCCAACTCTATCTCATGGCTTCTCAAGGCACTGATTAGCTCTTCCAAAGAGACTTCATTCAGATTCTTTGCTATCTTGAATGCAGTCACCATTGGACCCCATCTTCTGGGCAAGCTTCTAATGATCTTCTTTACATGATCAACCTTGGTGTAGCCTTTGTCCAGAACTCTTAATCTAGCAGTTAGCGTTTGAAATCTTGAGAACATATTCTCAATATTTTCATCGTCCTCCATCTTGAAGGCTTCATATTTCTGGATCAAGGCAAGAGCTTTGGTCTCCTTGACTTGGGCATTTCCTTCATGGGTCATTTTCAATGACTCATATATATCATAGGCAGTTTCCCTGTTAGATATCTTCTCATATTCAGCATGAGAGATAACATTCAGCAAAACAGTCCTACATTTATGATGATTTTTGAATTGCTTCTTTTGATCATCATTCATTTCTTGTCTTGTAAGCTTTACACCAGTAGCTTTCACTGGATGTTTGTAACCATCCATCAGCAGATCCCATAAGTCACCATCTAGACCAAGGAAGTAACTTTCAAGTTTATCTTTCCAGTATTCAAAGTTTTCACCATCAAATACTGGTGGTCTAGTATAACCATTGTTCACATTTCCATTGTATTGCTCAGATGAGCCAAATGTAGATGTATTTGATGGATCTTCACCAGCCATCTTGTACTGAAATGTTTTTCTCTTTCTGAATCTTTTCTAAACACGGTTAAGTGCTTGCACCTTAGAACCGGCGCTCTGATGCCAATTGAAGGATAGAAAAACACTTAGAAAGGGGGGGGGGGTTTGAATAAGTGTAGCTTTAAAACTTGTAAGATAAAAACAATTTGCACAATGATTTTTATCCTGGTTCGTTGTTAACTAAACTACTCCAGTCCACCCCCTTGGAGTGATTTACCTCACTGAGGATTTAATCCACTAATCACACAAGATTACACTGGTTTTCCACTTAGACAACTTCTAAGTCTTCTAGAGTATACTGATCACAACCTGATCACTCTAGGAAAAATATGCTTAGATACCCTCTAAGACTTTCTAGAGTATTCTGATCAACAACCTGATCACTCTAGTTCTTACAACTTAATGTAAACAAATTCTAAGAGTTACAATGCTTCATATAAAGCTATTATCACAACTGTGATTTTCTGTTAAGTTTAAGCTTAATCTCAGTAATATATTACAACAGCAATGTAGTGAGGTTGAAGATGAAGTTTGAGAGCTTTTGAATTGAACAACGTTTCAGCGTTTTCGAATTGAGTGTTATGTTCAAAGTTCGTAACCTTGCTTCTCATCAGAACTTCATATTTATAGGCGTTTGAGAAGATGACCGTTGGGAGCATTTAATGCTTTGCGTGATCCGTACAACATTGCATTTAATGTTTCACTCTTTTGTCAACTACCTCGAGCCTTGCTTTCGCTGTGTTTACTGACGTTGCCTTTAATAGCTTTCAACGTTCCTTTTGTCAGTCAGCGTAGCCTGCCAGCTAGTACTTGCTTCTGATCTGATGTTTGTGTAAACAACGTTTGAATATCATCAGAGTCAAACAGCTTGGTGCAGAGCATCTTCTTGTCTTCTGACCTTGAAGTGCTTCTGAGCGTGATACCATGAGAACTTCAGTGCTTCTGCTTCTGATCTCAAGTTCTTATGATGCTTCCATAGACCATGTTATGATTCTGCTTGACCATCTTCTGATGTCTTGCCAAACCATGTTCTGGTGTTGCATGCTGAACCTTCTGAGTCAGTGCTTCTTGCGCTGATTTTGTGCATACTCTTTATATAATTCCTAAAATGGAAATTGTATAGTATTAGAGTACCACATTATCTCATACAAAATTCATATACATTGTTATCATCAAAACTAAGAATATTGATCAGAACAAATCTTGTTCTAACACTAAGAAGCATGTGACACAAAATAGAAAATATCATGTTGCTCAACCTAAGGAATATCATGTTTTACCTCCTGTTGTTTATCATGCTAAACCGAAGTTCAATCAGAACTTGAGGAAAACTAACAAGAAAGGACCCATGAAAATGTGGGTACCTAAGGAGAAGATAATTTTTGTTGCAGATATCCTTGGCAGCAAAGAAGACAAAGCAAAACATGTCATGGTACCTGGACTCTAGGTGCTCGCGGCACATGACGAGAAAAAGGTTTATGTTCCAAGACCTGGTGCTTAAGTCCGCTGGTGAAGTCAAGTTTGGAGGAGATCAGAAGGGCAAAATTATTGGCTCAGGAACCATAAGTATTGGTAACTCTCCTTCCATAACTAATGTACTTCTTGTAGATGGATTAGCTCATAACTTATTGTCCATAAGTCAATTAAGTGATAATGGTTATGACATAATCTTCAATCAAAAGTCTTGCAAAGCTGTAAGTCAGGAGGATGGCTCAATCCTATTTACAGGCAAGAGAAAGAACAACATTTACAAGATTGATCTTCAAGATCTTAAGAATCAGAAGGTAACTTGTCTTATGTCTGTTAGTGAAGAGCAATGGGTCTGGCACAGAAGATTAGGCCATGTTAGTTTAAGAAAGATTTCTCAGATTAACAAACTAAATCTGGTCAGAGGACTCCCTAATCTGAAATATAAATCAGATGCTCTTTACGAAGCATGTCAAAAAGGGAAGTTTTCCAAACCTGCAATCAAGTTTAAGAATGTTGTTTCTTCCTCTAGGCCGCTAGAACTTCTGCACATTGATCTGTTTGGCCCAATCAAAACAGCATCTGTCAAAGGGAAGAAATATGGATTAGTCATCGTAGATGATTATAGCAGATGGACATGGGTAAAGTTCTTGAAACACAAGGATAAGTCTCATACAGTATTCTTTGACTTCTGCACTCAGATCCAATCTGAGAAAGAGTGTAAAATCATAAAGGTCAGAAGTGATCATGGTGGCGAATTTGAGAACAGATTCTTTGAGATTTATTTCAAAGAAAATGGTATTTCCCATGATTTCTCTTGCCCTAGAACTCCACAGCAAAATGGAGTTGTAGAGCGAAAGAATAGGACTCTACAAGAAATGGCCAGAACCATGATTAACGAGACCAATATGGCTAAGCATTTCTGGGCAGAAGCAATAAATATTGCATGTTATATTTAGAATAGAATTTCCATAAGACCTATTCTTAATAAGACTCCTTATGAATTGTGGAAGAACAAAAAGCCCATCATTTCTTATTTTCATCCTTTTGGATGTATATGCTATATTCTGAACACTAAAGATCATCTGAGTAAGTTTGATTCTAAGGCACAAAAGTGTTTCCTTCTTGGATATTCTGAACGCTTAAAAGGCTACGGAGTATACAATACTGAAACATTGATTGTTGAAGAATCAATCAATATCAGATTTGATGATAAGCTTGGTCTTGAAAAGCCAAAGTAGTTTGAGAATTTTGCAGATATTGAAGTGTCTAACTCAGAAGCTGAAGAACCCAGAAGCAAAGTATCAGTAGATCAAGTTGCTGCTTCATTAGAAAATCTCCAAATTTCTGAAGAGCCAACTATCAGAAGATCTTCTAGACTCACCTCTGCTCACTCAGAAGATGTTATACTTGGGAAGAAAGAAGATCCTATCAGAACCAGATCATTCCTTTAGAATAATGTAGAATGTCAATTTGGTCTAGTATCTCTCATCGAGCCAACTTCTGTTGATCAAGCTCTAGAGGATGCTGACTGGATAATTGCCATGCAAGAAGAACTCAATTAGTTTACAAGGAATTACGTATGAGATCTTGTTCCTAGACCAAAAGGATTCAACATCATTGGAACCAAGTGGGTCTTCAGAAACAAGCTAAGCGAAAAAGGAGAAGTTGTAAGAAACAAAGCCAGACTGGTTGCTCAGGGCTATAATCAGCAAGAAGGCATAAACTATACAGAAACCTTTGCACCAGTGGCCAGGTTAGAATCTATTCGCTTATTTCGTACCTGCAAAAATTCTCAAAGACATAGAACTTGCAAATAATGTTTGGAATGTTGTGACTTAATCCCATGAACTGATAATATAAATCAAATCAATTATCATGTTTCTCCCCCTTTTTGTCATAACATCAAAAAGCATAAAAAAGATTCAGATGATAAAACAACATAAAGTGAAGAAGATAATATTTCATTGATTAACAAAATATATCAGAAGATACAACAGGGATAGAAGCAGATGCAAGAAACAAGAAGACATCTAAGACCAAGACATTACGACTAGCCTGGCTTAGAAACTAATTTGGCCAGAAGGTTTTGAATTTCAACAGTGCTTTGGGTCTGCGTCTTCATAAAGGATCTGAATTCATCGTGAGTTTCCTCATGCTTATCCAGACGAGAAGCAAGATCAGCTTGGTTCTGTTGAAGAGCCTTCCTGGTGTTCACCAGAACAGAAGGTCCAGCAGAAGAAGCGTCAAAGCTATTGTCCTGAACAGTAGAATTCTCAGCAGCAGCATTTACCATAAGATTATCAGCTTGATTTTCCTGAAGAGGAGGTTGCATAACAGGATGATTCTCTATGGTTTGTTTCTCAGCACAAGCTTCTGCCTCAGAAGCATCATCAGAATAGTCAGGATAAGGGATATCAGAATCAGAATTCTCTAGAGCCAGAAGAATTTCAGCCAAACAACATTCTTAGTAAGTTTTCAGTGATTGAGAAAAACCTACCATGAAGAAACGACACTATGGATTTAGGAATGACAAACGCATGAACCCATAATTCCTTCACAAGGTCTGGATAAACCGGTCCATAAAATTCAAGGAACAAAGATTGCCATCTTTGAAAAACCATGTTATCTTTGATGTGAATTTGATGTTCTTCCAAATTATCAACATCCACCATCAGTTCACAAATAACATCTAACTGATCTCTAGGAATGGAGCAAGTAACATTGGAACGAGTTCTTGTTCCTGTTCTTGTTGTTGTTATTGTTGAGACGACGAACCAGCAATTGATGTAGAAGAAGCAGCCATTGACACTTTGCTGAGATTCTTGGTTTTTCTTTTAGGGTAAGAGAATAGGGCAAAAAAGTTTGCAGAAATGCATACACGAAGAAGAGAATGAATGCGTAAAAGAGAGAATGATATGAGAGGGCGGTTTAAATAGACACGGATTTGAAAACTAAATGCAATTAACTTCTGAGAATGAACAGTTACGAAATGCAAAAAATCAATGCAATTAATGTTGAGTGACGTTAGGGCAAAACGTGATATTTGAAATGATTTGCATAGTTACCTAGGGCGGCGTCTCATCAACTGCACGCATGCTTGTCCCTTAGAGTGAACATGTGTTCATCTTTTGGAATAGCTAGTGACAGCTGTTTTGCTTTAAAAGAGATTCTGAGTCAACTTAGACATATGAAACGTTAGCTATAATAGAATCAAAATATCTAACTGACTAACCATCAGAACTTCTTATAAAAGAAATAAACTGAGCATTTCAAATCTTGTCCATATATCAGAACTTCTCATCTTCTCATTCTGGGCATAAATCCATACTGATATTCTTCAGAATGAACTTACAATGGGACTGGTTCAGAATTCACGTATGCAGAATTCGGGTAGATTCCAGAACATCAAGAATCACTCAAATCCGAGTTACAAGTAAAAAGTTATCATCCTTACAATGGGACTGGTTCAGAATTCACGTATGCAGAATTTTCCAAAAAGAAAGCATCAAACCCAATATTAAAACGCACTTTTCTCCCTCTTCACAAGCTTCCCAATGACAAATCTTATATGCAAACTGTAGGGAATTCTGTAAGCTTTCCAAAAAGTTCAGAATCGCTTCAGTCTAAATCACAAGTAGAAAGTTATGCCCCTTTTACTGACAGCTGCTCCATAATTGCAAAAATCAAAATTTGAGATTGATGAACATAAGTCCCATCTCTCTCGCTTGCTTCCAAGATCAACCAACATCCTTTCTTTTCATCCAACTACGAAAATCACCCAACTATAATCCAACCATACTCAAGACATACCATCTACAGAATTAATCCATCAACTATCATTTCCATTGGAATAATTCCTCATTCTCAATCAATTCACCGTCCATAATCTACGCACATCTCAAACTCGACTGATACGAATTCATGAGTCCATACTCTCGCCGGTTCGCAACAACCTCGCTTCAATAACATTTGCACTCTTACCATTAGCATCACCTTGAACAAACTTCAACATACTAACAACACGTCTGAGAGACAAACCTTTCAATTATTTCTTCCATTTGTTCAACTTTGACACTAACATCCCGTGCAGTACCAACAAACAAGTCTAGTTCTAAGAACAAGTGTAACCGCAACTTCACCTCTTTCCAACATTATCCTGTCACAATTAAACATGTTACAGCTGTTGCAAACATTTTTATAACAACATTCATCTCGTTAGCTTTCCGACGCTTCAAACGGAACTCAAATTGGATGTCCAGAACTCCAGTTATGAAATTTCGAAGTTTCATAATGATTCAGCAATTTTCCTGCGCTTTGCTTACGAAAATTCCGCTCCAAAACTCATCCTCTTCAAATCAATCACATTCTTAACATCCCCTTATCATATCTCTTCGCTTCCAAACTTCTTATAACTTGAACAATACATTTCATCGCCGAAGTTCGATTTCTGAAACGTCACGACAACAACCCTCTTTGCAAACTTGCAACTGAATCTCTTTCGAGAAGCAAGGCTTCTCCCCCACTTCGCCCAAACCAACTCCTACAACAAAAAAAACAAGTACCAACAGTGATTCACTCACATGTCGCGTACCAAGGGATAATATGCCGACAGTATTCAACTGTCGCGCAACTCACTGACTCGACACTTGGCCGGACGCACCGACCTGCTCTGATACCACTATTTTAACACCCTTCTAAACCCCGCGGCAATTTAAATAAATATATCAGAGTAAAAACATCAACGCAAGGGTTCC
This sequence comes from Vicia villosa, assembly GCF_029867415.1. NCBI lineage: Eukaryota > Viridiplantae > Streptophyta > Magnoliopsida > Fabales > Fabaceae > Vicia > Vicia villosa. The sequence goes on from NC_081184.1 coordinate 44,968,057, forward strand.
ACAATTATTTAAAATAAATAAACCAACCATGGTCAAGTCATGCTTCATTAGGAAATGATTTACCAAAAACACAATCATGTTTATCACAGCGGAATAAGAAACATCATCAATATAACCAAAAGGAAATATAACCCAACACCAAATAAAATAGAGGATTCTCATAAAACCCTATAACTATCGTCCCCAGTGTTACAAGATCAGAGCATGACCGACACAACCCAACATAAACGGATAAACTCTCCGAGTCATCCTTACCGAGCACTAATGCCGCTACTCCTCAATCAGAAAATGACAACATGTAAGGGTGAGTCTCATTCTCAATTAGTAAATATTATGGAATTCATAACCAACAAGCATCATAATATACCGTTCACCCAATTATACATATTCAGATTCACATCTATTATTCATCAATTCACACAATAATAGATTACAACACAAAACACAAAAATCCATACAATCATGTTATGACAAAATGCATATGACACAACTGACATTATGCATGTAGTACCAAAATTCGTGAATCACATTCACAGGACTTCTCCCTATAATACTGCCCTTCAAATCGCTCACACCCCACATGGGCACACGATTAACCTCATCGCTCACACCCCCATGGGCACACGATGACTGCTTACTAACCTCCGCACAATGGGAATTAGCCACCAACGATCCACTCATCAACGGGATCCATCATCAAATGCATATGAATGAATGAAACACACATAACATACTTAAAAACATCACCGAATCACGATGAACAACTCATCTCAACACCACATCACCGAATAAGTATGTACATTTTTTCAATATCTTTCAAATAGTCATGCATTCATCACAATCGTAATAATAATCACAACCAATTCATCATCACATCAAATACATTGTTACACCTATCTCATATGCATACAATGTTCAATCCTCATCAAGTAATTAAATCGAGTTTTAAAGAAATAAAGTCGGCCACTGCCCATATTCATCATTCATCATATAAAACATTCAATTACTTGCACAACACCCAAAACGGCACTAAGAAAGGATTCACGGATCAAAAGATACGCTATTTTAAGTTTTAGAAAAATTCTCGTTCAACAAGGTTCACTCAGCGATGCAAGGCATAAGCGAATTCCTTCAGACCTCCGCTCAGCGGACCTCTAGCGACGTTAGACAGAAGCTAACCACGTCGGGTCCTCCGCTCAGCGGACCTCCCTCCGCTCAGCAGACCCCCTCCACTCAACGGACTTGCGATTTTACCAATTCTCAGGTCTGCGATAGACCTGCGATTTCACACTCTTTTAACCCAAAAACGATTCCAGACATCATATACATGTACATAAACATTGAATTTATCATCATACATCATCATACCTCAAAAATAACGCATTATAACCATTAATCATACAATTTCATCAATTCAATCCAAATCATAACACCCTAACCTAACAATCCCAATATCTAATTGAATCAAACCATACATCAATCTACCTATTACCTAAGACCACATAAGAGATAATAAAAGGAAGAGTCCCCCTTACCTTAGTTCACGGTTGGATTCTATTTCTCTTTGCGTTCTCTCTACGTATTCCTCCATGTTCTTCGTGCCCTAGCTCTCTCCTTCCGCCTCTTCTCAAAACTTTGACCGTACAGAATGAATCCTCTCTTTTCTCCTTTCTCTTTTTACCCCTAGGACCCCTAATATGGTCTTCCCATATTTCCCTCACTTACTCTTCACAAATGACCACCCTTACCATTAATATCTCTAACACTGATATTAATTTATTTTACTAATTAAAATAATTCCACTTATTATTCTAATTATTCTAAAATAAGCCAAAATTCATCGATACACGTAAGCATCACGCAAACCACCACGACATCAGATAAATCACCAAGACATCACATAAGTCATCATAATCTCCATCATCACAGATCATCAAAACCATAATAAGGAGTCAACATATCATCACATTTTCAATACTTCACAATGACTCATAGATTCACGCTAAAATAATTAGTCTAGAATTTGGGGTGTTACAAAGTCACCATTGGGCCCCATCTTCTGGGCAAGCTTCTGATGATTTTCTTGACATGATCAGCCTTTGTATAACCCTTGTCCAACACTCTTAATCCAGCAGTCAAGGTTTGAAATCTTGAGAACATTGTTTCAATGTTTTCATCATCCTCCATCTTGAAGGCTTCATACTTCTGGATTAATGCCAGAGCTTTAGTCTCTTTGACTTGGGCATTTCCTTCGTGAGTAATCTTTAATGATTCAAAGATGTCATGGGCAGTATCTCTGTTTGATATCTTCTCATACTCAGAATGAGAAATAGCATTCAGCAGAATAGTTCTTGATTTATGATGATTTTTAAATTGTTTCTTTTGATCATCACTCATCTCTTGTCTTGACATCTTTGCTCCACTAGCATTCACTGGATGTTTGTAACCATCCACAAGCAAGTCCCACAAATCACCATATAGACCCAGAAAATAACTTTCCAATCTATCTTTCCAGTATTCAAAGTTTTCACCATCAAATACTGGTGGTCTAGAATATCCATTTCCATTTCCATTGTTGTGTTGATCATTTGAAGTAGATGTAGAAGTGGGTGGAATAACATCAACCATATTGACTTAGTGTTTTTCTTACCCTGAATATTTTTCTAACACGGTTAAGTGCTTGCACCTAGAACCGGTGCTATGATGCCAAATGAAGGATAGAAAAACACTTAGAAAGGGGGGGGGGGGGGGTTTGAATAAGTGTGACTTTAAAAACTCTTAAGATAAAAACAATGAACACAATATTTTTATCCTGGTTCGTTGTTAACGAAACTATTCCAGTCCACCCCCTTAGAGTGATTTACCTCAACTGAGGATTTAATCCACTAATAAATCTTGATTACAATGGTTATCCACTTAGAAACACTCTAAGTCTTCTAGAGTATACTGATCACACCTTGATCACTCTAGGAAATCAACACTTTGAAACTTCTAAGTCTTCTAGAGTCTACTGATCACAACTTGATCACTTTAGGAACCTTTTACAAATCAATGTAAAATAAATGTTTACAAGAGTATTCAAATGCTTCTTAAAAAGCTATAATCACAACTGTGATATTTCTCTTATGTTCTAAGCTTATAACTCACTAAAATATTACAAAGAATGTGAGCTTGAAGATGAAGTTCGTATGAAATGATTTCAGCAGCGTTTTTGTTCGTTTTGCAAGAATTGTTATAGTGCTTCTGATCAGAACTTGATATTTATAGGCCTTTTGAGAAGATGACCGTTGAAGTGCATTTAATGCGTTGCGTGACTAGTCAGCTTTGCATTTAATGTTTTTACTGTTTTGTCAACTACCTTGAGCCATGCTTTTCTCTGCTTTTACTGACTTTGCCTTTTGTAGCTTCTAACGTTCCTTTTGTCAGTCAGAGATAGACTTCGTAGCCTGTCATCTAGTACTAACTCCTGATCTCATATTTTGTGAATACAACTTTTGAATAATCAGAATCAGAGTTACAGATTGGTGCAGAGCATCTTCTTGTCTTCTGACGTTGAAGTGCTTTAGCGTGATACCATTAGAACTTGAGTGCTTCTACTTTTGATCTCAAGTTCTTCTGATGCTTCATAGACCATGTTCTGATTCTGCTTGACCATCTTCTGATGTCTTGCGAGAGCATGTTCTGATGTTGCAATCCTGAACCTTCTGAGTCAGTGCTTCTTAGCGCTGAATTGTGCATACTCCTTATATATTTCCTAAATTGGAAAATGCATAGGATTAAAGTACCACATTGTCTTATACAAAATTCATATACCTTGTTATCATCAAAACAAGAATATTGATTAGAACAAATCTTGTTCTAACAATATACAGATATGGTAACGCAAACATGATAATGCAAACATGGTACACATAGGTTCAAAGGTTCAACGTCGTAGCATGAGGTCAAAGAACCAAACATGGGATAGTACTAGGGGTTAATCACCTGCACAACATGTTCTACTGATACGTCAGAGTCCGCATTTTTCTTTCGGATATTACCGGCTTGCACAACTGAACTTGTGAGCCAATAATATTCTCAAGAAAAACTCGCCTGCGTGTGGCTCTTCGCATGACAACTAATCCAAGTCTACACCTGAATAGTTTCTGCGCCATAACCTAATAAGGCCAGGATGGGATAATGGGTTCTACGGCCAACTCAGCTTCTACAGTCCATTGAAAGCAATAATGTCTTCGCAACTCAACTTGCTAAACATATACTACCAACAAGGAACCTCCACTGAGCAAAAGGACTCTCATGACAGCTTGTTAAGGACTGAACTCCTTGTATGCCATACATGACTTTACCTTCACCTAATTCTTTTGTGTACTTAATCCGGGTTATGATTTGTCCATAATGTATTACTTGTAACGGAACCATACATGTAGCAAGAATGAAATGACAAATATGGACAAGTATAACAATTAGCATTAACCCTTTTTTTGGAAACAATAAAAAGATAGTCCCCAGTGAAGTCTCCATTTCTGTCGTGGTGTAAATCGGGAGAGACACCGGATGCCTTTTTTGGGTTCGGGCTCAAAAAATGATTTTTTTTTGTTTTTGGGTCACGACCAAACTTTTTATTGTTTCCAAAGCAGGAAAAGGGAAAAATTTGCACAAACCTTAAAAGATATGCAATGCAAATAATATAAAAATAAAAGCAATGCAAGGGGGAGAGATTTCGGGTAAGGGGTTGGTTATACGAAGGGGAGGTATTAGCACCCTACGTATCTATAGTACTCTATATGATCCTTTGTTATACTTGTTTGTTTATTTCTTGCTATGCTATTGGGGAAGTTTCTCCTTTGTGAGATAAGTGGGGACCTAAATGGGTTGTTTGATTATGCTCGAAAAGATTATCGCAATCTTCTGCATACATATCCCTTAGAGGGAATCAGAGCAACTGTAGCTCGAGGTCTACGGGAAGCTAAGGTTTGAGTGGTTTGAGGGAGATAGAAGTATGCTTGCCAAGGATAATACCTTGTTCCTACGTATTCTCAAAAGAATGTTGAGAAAGTCAGAGCAATCGTAGTTCCCACTTATGCTAGTGGAAGCAAAAGATAAGAGACAAATGTCATCTCAATGATCGATGTATCTAATCTATTTCATCACATACATCTGTTGATTTTGTTTGAATCTTTTCATTATAAGACCTGGGCTGTGCCACTTATGGTTCTTAGAATGATAAAGATGCTTTGTTTAGCCAGCCTTGTGGAAAAAAGCATGATTAGCCAGCCTTGTGGCAAAAAGTTTGATGAGCCAGCCGTGTGGCAAAAAGTTTGATTGTGATGATATAGAAGAGATACTCCTGTCATAGAGATGAAAAATGTCTAATCTCCTAGGGTATTTGATTGTGATATGGGGATGCTTTTAAGAAGCCCGCGGGTCCTTGTACGAATCCCAAGAGGAGGCTATTCGAGGGTCCTTGCATTGTAAGCCCAAGAGGAGGCTATAGGAGGCACAATCGAGGGTCCTTGCATTGTAAGCCCAAGAGGAGGCTATGGGAGGCACAGTCGTTTGTATGAAGCCCAAGAGGAGGCATGGTATAGTTGGTTTGAGCTCTTAGAGCGATTTCACCGGGAAACCATACTCTATGTCCTAGCCTAGCTAAGAGAAATTCTTTGCACAAAGCCCAATATGAGGCTATGGGGAACCTAGTGTTGTACTAAGTTGAACAAGCATATAACTTGAACAAGTATATGAACAAGTATGAACAAGTATATATGACAAAGTATGTGTGTATATTGGAGTTTTTGAAGGAAATATACCTTTAAGGATGAACGGTTTATCAAACAAGGTTATGTACACGGGAGTGGGGCTTATACTCGGGGAGAGGCCCAACGAGTTTATTTTAGGTTTCTTACAGATTAAAAGAAAGAAAAAACCTAATTTTTTATTTGTATTTAAAGATTTAAATCAAATCGATAGTGGTATAAAAAAGATAGGTGTATATACAAAAAGACCTAATTTTATACAAAGGAGTGGGGCTTATACCTTAAGGGATGCCCATGGTGATTTAAAAATGATTTGTTGAAAGGTGTAAGGTTTCGTCGTTTGAAGACTTTGATCGTTTGTTTTAATCAAGGATTGAAAACAGTTTGAAATTTGACAAAAGTCAACTTAATTAAGGTAAGAACAAAGTCTATGCCTAATTAAGACCTAAATGAGTAGGGTTTGTTCACAAAATATTTACAAATGACTAGGTTTTGCAAATCAAATGAAAAACTATTTTTGAAGTATTAAAAACACTTAAAAACAAGTCATTTTAAACCTAATAAAAATATATTAAATAAATATTTTTTTTGTGATTTTTTTGGACATTCATAAAATACATATATTAAATGAGAAGTGTGCAAAAAATTAATAAAAAATGAATTAATTTGATAGGTTAAATGATTGGTTGAAGTTGTAAAGAAAATGAATGGAAAAAGTGCCAAAAAATGGTTTTATCTTCCAAAGGGCTTGAACTCGTGACCTTGGGGTTACCACTCAAAACAACAACCAACTGAGCCACGCTTGTGGCTTGTAATACACACGCGTTCAATGCGATATATTTTAAAACAAGAATTCAAATTTCCTGAACAAAAAATGGCGCCAAGAACACAATCCCAATTGAATTTTGAAAATCCTTAAAGCTGGATTGTTTTGATCAAGTAGATAGTCTATCTTGCTTGATTTTTCACAAGGAACATGATGGTGCCCTTTAATTTTATTTATTTTCACTTTAAGATCATTAATTTTCTGATGAACAGGAAGAACCCTAATCCTGAGATTGATCATGAAATCGTGTATGGTTGATGAATTGTGAAATTGATTAAGGGTTATTATTCAGGGATGGTGCAGAAACATGATAGCATAGCCACATTTCATTTATGATGCATGAATGATAGAGTTTGAAGTTCATAGAACTTACCTCTGAAATGGAGATCGAATTCTGTAAAAGAGTGTTTCCAGAAGTTGTTTGATGATTCCTACAGCACCACTGGACCCTATGGAGTGTGTATGAATGGTCTGCACACTTTGAAATGGTCTAGAACTCTCTACCCAAGTCCAACTGCAGTTGCTTGGAGTGAGGATCGAATTTGATGATGAAGTGGTTACAGATGGATTCCAGGTGTTGGAATAACTTCTATATGATGTGTGAAAGGTGTTTGAATGATAAACTTGAAGGATGTATAACTGGTTTAAGAGTTTGCAAGCTAAGGCTCATGTTGTGCATAGATGGAGGTTGATGAGTGATTCTGAGATTTTGGGTGTTTTTGAGATGTGTGAATGGATCAAACACATCCCATATGATGTTTAGGAGGTGTTAGAAGCATTGGTTTGGTCAGAACTTGCAAGGTTTGGAAGTTGGGATTTCTACCTCCTTTGAAACTTGAAACTTGTAACTTAAGAAAGGAAGAGAAAACAAATGCTTTGGAGTATTTTGGTGTTATTTTGAATGAGGTTCGGACCTCTCTTTGTAGGCCAAGAAATATGATGATAAGGCTTAGCAAGTTGAGTTTGCAATTATGAACTTGGCTTAAGAGATAGAATGGAATCTTACCATTAAATGCATTAGGTTAAAAATGTTAACCATGGTTAAAAATCTCAAGTGCTTCTTATCTCATTCCAATCTTATCCCAATAGGTAAATATCTTGCATTTATCACTTGTTTATGTCATTGCTTGCATCATACTCCAAAAAGTGTTCATACTTTGTGAAAAATGGTTTGAAATTTTAAGCTTAAGGACCTCTAATGACAAATTCCAAAACCCTAGCTTCACTCAATATTTTTTCATGTTCTTGGACATTTTGGAAAGCCCTTGGTATGTACCTCAATTCATTAGTTAAGAGTTTCCTCAAGATCCCTAAGGAAATTGGTGAAAAAGACCCATAAAGTTTGAAGAAAACTATGTCTTTTGTGAATTTTGCAAAAGGTACCAACTTTGAAGCTCCATATCTCTTAAATGGTTGATCTTTTGCCAAAAAATTATATGTGACAAAGTTGTTCATTGGATCAAAATCTACAACTTTGATGTTGGAAGTTTTTTTCAGTTTGTACTTGAAATTTTGAGATATTCCCTTTCATAGTTTGGAAAAAAACCCTTGAAAACACTTAGAAAAATTTTCTAAGTGTGAAAAGTCGAATTTTGACTTTTTGATTCTTGATTGATTTTCTTGATTTTTCTTGATCAAATGACTTCAAATATCATATATTGATGATCCAAATCTTCAAAAGTCCATGGTTGACCAAAAAATCCAAAAAGTCAAAGGTGATCTTGTACAATTGACTTTATCAGGTGAATCGCGTTTCTGGAGGTATTAGAGGACCTTGAGTCATGGTTTGAGTTGTGGCACCATGTCTTGATTAAAAGTCAACTGTTCATGTGAATTAGGTCAAAAAACCTAATTGTGGGCCAAATGTAATTGATGACTGTGGCTCTTGAATTGAAGTACAATTTCCATTGGATATTGACATAGGGATTATTTGAAGATGATTATGCCATTTGAAAAATGTCCTAGATTTTTTGAGGGTTTCCCAAATGTGGGCCTTGATTTCAGTCCCTGATAGGTTCAAAACCCTAGTCCGATGACCCGAAATTTCACTGTTGATCAATCCTAGTGTGGGAGATATCTTGAGCCAATAGATTAGGTCAAGATGATGCATTTGGAGTCTTGAGGTCATGTCCCAATCCATTAGGTCAAATCCTAAGCAAAAGTCAGGAGTATGCCGTCTTCATTCAAAAACTCTAATTTGGTTGATTCAAAGCTTTTGAGCTTGTTGAAATGAATCTTTGAGAACCAAATGTTGATTGTTGATGAAGATGGTTTATTTGAGATAAAGTGAGAACAAAACCCTTATTGATTGCAACTTGTACTGATGAGTGTTTCTTGATTAAACCCTGCTGAGCACAAGTAGCAGACACAAGCTATGCTATTTGTTAGTGATGCAAATGATGCACATGAAGATGATATGAGGTGGTATCTTAGGTCAAAAATTGGGGTATGACAGTTGATACACGCCAGACAGACCCACTAAGAATTCACCTAAATTATTTTAACAATTTGTTATTATATTTAGTGGATTTCTTAGACATGAGTATGACATTATTCTCATTTGAGGATTAGTACAATTTTTTACACTGCAAAATGTCGTGTCATAAAAAGAGGCTTTAAAGGCAGTGATTGGAGTTCCAAAGAATTAAGTGGGAGTCTTGGTAATTCAAGATTGGATAAGACCTTCTAAAAGTTAGGCCTCTTGAAGAGCAAGAACTGGAAAATGCATTGGTCGTGCTCAAAAGGATTAAGGAGTTAATCATTTGTTTTGATAGTTCAAACTCAAATTTCAAGAAATGACTTGAAGGCTAATATGGGTGACATTGGATGTCATCATATCATCAAATTGGATATTGAGCGACGTAAGGAATTTAAAGATTACACACTTGTTCTTAAACTAGTGGGAGATTGAATGATTTTGTCTTTCAATCAAGGGTATTAATCTAAATATAATTGGACAATTTATGGAGAAAAATATTCAATAATATTAGTTAATCATAAGGCTTTGCTAAAAGTCAATTATGTTTTATTGGAAAATTATATTTTACCAAATACTAATATTAATGGATCATATATGAGGTCACACATAAGGATCAAATTAGGTTACGGATTGGAAGTGAAATAGGGAGGTTATAGATTGGAAGAGAAATTGAAAGGTTATAGATTTGAAAATAAATTATCTTTAAAGGATGAATAATTAACATAATGTGTGACATTATGGGCTTAATCAATCGTCCATCATTTAACCTTATATAAGATATAGGTTACATGGGAAATATTCATCATTCTATCATCTTTATTCTAAGATATAAATTATAATTTTAGAGAGTGTCTCCTTGCATTCTCTTCCTCCTATTTTTCGGTTCTCCCTAGCACTAAAAGTAAGGAGAGAATTTTGTTCCCTTCTTCTGATCCGGTTATTGCTCGTGGACCAACACTAAAGAAATGACTCTTGATGTTGTCGAAGATCTCCATTGAAAGCTAGCACATTCGTAAATTCACGCATCAAAAATATATATTCGTATGCTTAGTCTTATTGATATTGAGATATGCATGATGATCTAGGAATTAGATGTAAAGAATGAGATTCTTAAAATTTCGCTATAAGTCTATAAAATCCTACAAGCATGGCCAAAGAGATTTACAAATTTAGTGTTTGATAATAACTCTAAAATTTTGATAAATATGTCGAATTGAGACTTTGGATGACGATAGTTTTTCAAGGTTAGTCTCTAAAATAAAAAATATTCAAACGAAATGACACATCAAATACATTCCTATTTGATGTGAAGGCAGTGGTTGTGCATATTGTCTAGCCAAATATAATTTTAAGGTTTTTTCTTTACTCACCTCCCTATGGGGTCACCCCCAGCGAAAATCCCATTTTACCCCTGCTTCGGAAATGCATTTCCGAAATATTTTTTTTTCTAAATTTTTTCAGACTTCGGAAGTGTATTTCCGTAAAAATCCCAAAAATTGGGATTTTGATTAATTCGAAGATGCATCTCCGAAAAAACAAAAAAAATCTAAAAATTCCAAAAATTAATTTTAGGATATGAATTAATTTATATATTATAAATTTGATATAATTTATTAGTAATAAATAATAATAATTATATATTTTGATATAATTTATTAGTTATGAATAATAATTATTATATATTTCTATTCTGATTTATATTTTAAAATTTAAAATAATTTTAATTAAAAAATTAAAATAATTTCACTTACAAAATGTGTTATAATTTTTTATTTATATATTTATATATTTATAATAATCATTATGTATTTACAAAAAAAAATTAAAAAAATGAGTGTTTTAATTTATATAAAAAATGAGTGTTTTAATTTATAATAATTATTATATATTTATATATTAATTATTATATATTTATATATTATATATTTATATATTTCACTTACAAAATTAATAATTATTATTATATATTTATATATTTCTATTCTGATTCATAATTAAAAATGAGATAATTTTTTATTTAGTTTAAAAAAATTAAAAAAAGATTTTGTCTTAATTTTATTTAATGAATAAATTTTATATTTAATTCTATATAATTTAAAATTTACTTATGGAATTAAAATGTTTTTGATTTATATAAGTTAGTAAAATAATTTTTAACTTTCAAATAGTTTAGGATGTTTTGATTCACCTTGATTTTATTGATTCCCCTTGATTTTATTGATTCACCTTGATTTTATACCTATTAATTGTATTGATTCACCTTGATTTTAATTTTTTAATAATTATTAATTATTTCGGAAGTGTATATCCGAAACATTCCAAGACCAATTTGGTCTTGGAATATTTCGGAAGTTCATTTCCCAATTCCTCCAAGGGGGTGCGTTCGGAGATGAACTTCCGAAAACACCACATTTTCTGAAAAGTAACTTTATTTCGGAGATGCATCTCCGAAATCAATATTTTATATTAAAAAAAACACGTTTTCGGAGATACATTTCCGAAAACACCTTTTTTAACAAAAAAAAGTACCTTTTCGAAAATGAACTTCCGAAACAAGGAGTAGTGTGGTAAATTCACCAGAGATGGGCAAGAAGGTTAGGAGATGGGTGAAGAAATTTTCTAATTTTAATTTCAACAACAAATGAACTAATCATTCTTCCAATTCTCCCAGCAAATTGGTCACAACCTTAATGCCTGTGTTTGTATCTTCATTAAATCTAAAAGTACTCATATGTGTACACATTATCGTATTTGACATAAGCAAAAACTATTAACAAATTAAAGTCAACAATATTGTATATTATGGCAACTACTAACTATATTTATTGATATAAGCAAATTGACAGCATTGCCAATTATCAATGTATATCATACATGTGACAGATATTTCTAATTGAGTGATTGGTCAAAAATAGCTAATGTGGTTCATTTCAGCTCAAATGGTTAGGAAGAATCAAACTTCAAATTTTAATGGATTAAAACAAAAACTTATGCCTTTAAAAATAAGCAACCACCTACGACTTTGTATTATAAATTAGCATGTGGTGAGTACAATAGTACATTGTGAAATGCAGTAGTAAGAGAAATGGATTCTAAGAAGCGCTCTCTTATTTTGTTGGTTATGTTTTTGTGTGTCATGAGTTTTTCTACTAAGGCAATAGCAAGAAACATTGCTGGCGCTTCTGAATTGTATGCAGGTGAGTGAAACTACATTAACTAGTTATACTTATATCTCATAAAATTATGAATTGTGTTTCTTATATTTGTTATTTTGTAGTTTCAGAAGAAGTGGGTGATAATAGAAAACTCCTTGCCTCAGATCAGCGATGTAAGAGAGGAAGAATTTTGTATGAAGTCCGGGAGAAGGCAGCTAATGTTCCACGTTGCCACAATTATCTTTGAATATGTCTGTTGTGTTGTCTTACACATTCATGAAAGGAAGTAAAGAAATAAAAGACTTATTGTAATTATATGTGGCAATAATTTTTATTCGTTTAGTTCATGCATTTTGTTTCTTTATAATCAATTCATATAATATTTGTAAACATTTTATCGTCAATTATGTTTTTTTTTTTTTTTAAGTGACGTCTAGGGTGAACCATCAATTAAGTGATTCACGGTGGACTATAATAATTAACCATTAGATTAAAAGGGTGTACGAAATCTTATTATACACTAATCACATTAAATAATTTTATATTTTCTCTCTCATGTTTTATCAACAAAAATAAAAGAAAATATATTGTAAAATAAACATTGAGAAATAATTTGATTTGAATGCTTATTTAACACAGGAACGACCCTGGAAACTCCCATGGATGTACTTGAATCATAAGTTCAAAATTTTCTTCTTCGTTCGTCTCACTTACATTCATCCAAAGTGCATCCTCACTAGAATTTCCTCACCACTTTAACTTCAAAATTTTAATTCCTTTTCTGAAGTCGGCATTGCCTTGTATACCACTCCCTCCATCTTTTCCCACGGTTCCCACCACCATTGACATCTCCAGTCTTCTTCTTCCTCTATACCTCGCCACCTCTGACAAATTTTAACACAATATTCTTTGTTGCCCCAAAATTCTATTTATCCCATTATCCTCGGACCGAAGCTTCAGTTATTTCCGCAAGGCAAAGAATATGGATTGAACCAAGCCACCAGGCACCAACAGACACAAATAATACCCTAATCTAATATTAATAATTCTCGAAGCTTTGTATTTTCAATGAGATTAAATAGTTTTGTTTTGATACAGAATGTGTAGTTTTGATTTTGAAGTTAATCTAACCTTTTAATTGATGCTAAAGTAATAACAAATCTAAAGGAAGTCAATTTTATATTTTCACCCTCTTTCTAAACTTTGGCATTTTTACACTACTGAATATGAAAAATCAAGTTATAGTTTTTCAACATAAATTTACTCAGAACTTTATCCTACCCTATTCAGTATTTTTTTTAAAGAAAATGATAAAGATTCTTTGGGTTCCTCCATATTAAGTATAAATCTACTTAAATTTGAATATACGATAAGTAGTTGTTGGAAAGAGCAAAATATGTTTTATTATTGTTGTTATCTCCAATTTTTTTAGTAGATTGATTTTATAATTGAACAAGAATTAGTCCAATATTTAATGAGTTTTTTCGATTAACAAGAATAGTGAAAAATATAAAAATGAATAGTTTTTTTATGATTCTTTTTACTCTTTTGTGGAAAAGGAATGGAAAAGCTTTAAAGTAGAAGGTAGAGAGGATTATGTCTTGAAACAAAAGCTTTATCTTCACAAAGTCATGAAGGATAAGAGAAGACATAATCATATTGGGCCTATAAATACACCGGAAGGGATTTTGGAATCGGTTGAAGATATTAAAGAACAAGTTGTGTGTCTTTTTTCAAAAAAATTTGAAGAGGAGGAAGGAGTAGCGCCTATTTTATAGGGGATTCCTTTTGATAGTATTAGTGAGGAGGATAGAGGATTGCTTGAAAGAACTTTTCAAGAAGAAGAGATTAATGAAGCGTTAAATTGTTGTGGTGGAGCTAAAAGTCCGGGTCCGGATGAGTTTTCTTTTCTTTTCATTAAAAGGTGTTGGTCTTTTTTAAGAGAAGATCTTTTGAGGTACTTTGTTCATTTTTTTGTGGGAGGAGAATTATCAAAGGCGGTTGCTTCTTCTTTTTTGGCTTTGGTTCCGAAGTCCTCCAATCCTTTGAGTTTGGACGATTATAGACCGATTTGTTTGGTGGGGTGTATGTACAAAGTGATGGCTAAGATTTTGGCGGGGAAATTAAAGTGTGTGTTGAATTCCATTGTTTCTCATTGTCAAAGCGCATTCGTTCCGGGTAGGCAATTGCTAGATGGAGTTTTGATGGCTAACGAAGTGGTTGATTATGCTAGGAAGGTATTTCTTGTCTTCTTTTTAAAGTAGATTTCGAAAAGGCTTGTGATAAAGTTTCTTGGGATTTTTTGCATTTTTTGTTGATAAAAATGGGTTTTGGAGAGAAATGGAGGAAATGGATGGAATTATAGGTTTTTAAAAGCGACATGTCGGTTGTGGTAAATGGGAGTCCTACTAAAGAGTTTGTAGTGAAGAGAGGATTAAGACAAGGGGATCCATTATCGCCTTTTCTTTATATTATTGTGGCGGAGGCTCTTAGTAGGTTGGTGCGGAAATTCATAGAAATTGGAGAATACGAGAATTTGGTGATTGAGCGAAGATGTAGAGTAGAGATTCTTCAATTTGCGGATGACACTTTTTTGGTTGACGAAGGTTCTTGGAAGCATGTAAAGGCTTTAAAGATCGTTTTGAGAGCTTTTGAGCTAGTCTCGCGTCTTGGCATCAATTTTCATAAAAGCAAATTGGTTGGGTTTAATGTTTCGCCCCACTTTTTAGAGGCCGTATCTTTGTATCTTGCTTGTAAGATTGAAGCTTCTAATTTCTTTTTTTTCTTGGTATTCCCATTGGTTTCAATCCAAGGAAGGAGGCTACTTGGCTTCCTCTTTTGGAAAAGATGAAAAATTGTTTGATGGGGTGGAAGAATCATTTTCTAAATCTTGGTGGTAGAATCACGCTTTTGAAGTCCATTTTGAGTTCTCTCACTATTTTCACCATGTCTTTCTATAAGATGCTGGCTAAAGTGGTTAAAGAATTTACTAAGTTACAAAGTAACTTCTTATGAGGGGGAGTGGCCGAGAAGAGGAATATTCATTAGGTTAGTTGGAAAGCAGTGACGTTGCCTTATTTAAAAGGGGGTTTAGCTATTAAAGATATTAAAGACTTTAGTTTAGCCCTTTTAAATAAGTGGAGATGGAGGATTGTCAATGGTGAGAGGTCATTGTGGTTTGATGTTTTGAAGTCTCGTTATGGTGATTTAAGTATGCATGTTTTATTTGGAGGGGCTTCTTTCAAAATTTCTTCTTCATCTTTTTGGTGGCGGGACTTATTAAAGGTTGGTATTCTTACTCCTTTTGTTAAGGATCCTTTTATTTCCAATTGTTGTTTTAAAGTGGGCAATGGTTTCATCACCCCGTTTTGGGAAGCTTGTTGGTTAAATAATGTTATTTTGATGGAGGCTTTTCCGGAGCTTTTTGCGATTTCTTCTAATATAATTCTACCATTTACTAATTAGCTAAATAACATACTACCACACAATTAAATAATTATCACTCAAACAATAATTAAATAAAACACACAAACAATTATCAAACCTCAAATAATCCTAATTAAATAAAATCTAATAAAAGTAATAGGGTGTTACAACTCTCCCCCACTTAAAAGCTTTTCGGCCTCGAAAATTACCTCAAACAAATAACTCCGGATACGATTCCCTCATCTTATCCTCGAGTTCCCAAGTGATATTGCCATCGGCAACTCCACCCCATATCACTTTCACCAAAGAAATCACCTTACCGCGAAGCTTCTTCATCTCTCGATCTTCAATTTGCATAGGTGATGTATCAACCGTCAAATTATCTCTTACTTGAACATCATCTACTTGAACAACATGCGATGGATCCGCAATGTACCTCCTCAATTGAGACACATGGAACACATCTTGAAGATTAGAAAGAGACGGTGGCAATGCAATTCTATATGCCAATTTACCTACCACTACAACATTTTTATCCTATAGCAACGCCTAGTTTTTTGGAGGTAAAAATACTGTTCCCGTAGAGAGAAATAAGCAACAAAATTTATATTTTGTTGCGGTAGCTTATTTAATTTTTGTAAATTTTGTGCAACGGCTCAAAACTGCTCTTGTAGAGTATAAATAGAACGGCTTTTATGAACAACGGGTTAAAACCATTCTGATATAATTTTTAATTATTTTATTAAAATATTTAATATATGACACCGTTCTCATATGTTATAGTAAAAAAAATTATAGAAAAAATGTTTGTTGCTGGAATCGAACAAGGGTCATCACCTATCATATCATTTATTCTGTTTACTTATTAAAATAATTTATTTTCATTGAGTGCTTACGTTTTCACGTTCCCTTTAGTTTCTTTTCTAAACAAAATTCAATTAGCGCCCCTTTTTGATAGAAATTCACTTAGCGCCATTCTGAATTTTCACAGTTCCCTCCCAACTATCAAATAGCATTCTCCTGTGTAATTCTTCTCACAAACCTAACCCTAAAAATAAAAATTCAAAAAATTCTGTGAAATGGAACGGAGGTCATTTGCGTTTGTGGTGAGGAACCCTAAATTTCTCCCTCTTGTGTTGTGTCGACTCCTTTTCTCCCATAGCAAATGGTAACCGCATCTTCATTTATCCTCCTCAATCACGCCGCTTGTATTCACCATCTCGCTTGTTCGGGTTCGTTTGCAACCTTCCCCTCCATGATATCGTACTTTCCTCTCTTCGAGCGATGTAACTCTCCTTCTCAACTGTGATAGGATTTTTTAACATTGAACCCCAAAAAGGCAAGGGAAAATGATTGTATATTGATTTGTTTTCTGCTCCATTGTGATTTCTTTTGATTAGCGGTTTAGAAATTGGGGTTTCTGATTTGGGATTTTTTATATTCGGTGGCTTAGTAGAGATTGATGGTAGAGAAAATTTCATCAATACTTTGTAGAGTTTTTTTAGCTAAAATCTGTTGTTGCTTGAATTGCAGAGGTGTTACTGATTGATTTGGTTGTGTTATGCATCCTTTGACATTGAACAAACACCTTATGTGCACTGGAGTGAGTGTTTTTGATATTTTTTCATGTTTAGTTTTTTTTATTAGAATTATTTATTCTCTCATTATTATTCTTAAGGTGCTTGTTGGGCTATCTACTGTTATTCTTAACTTGTATTTTTTGTGTGGAGTTTTTCTACTGTCACAACCTATGTTGTGTTTGAAAGCCATAGCATGATCAATTCTGAAACTACCAAACATTGCATGTTTAGCTATTGAAGGAGATCTATTTGTGATATTGTGTATGACATGTACTTATTTTGTGTTGAACCCAATCTAGAGAAATTTCAGATTAATTGCCTAGAATGCTCTTAGCTCTTATCAAACTTTTTACATGCAGCTTTCTTCTTGGTGGCTCAACAGAATGAAGATCTATGCCTTTTGTGTCAAGGAATACGTTGATTCTCATCTACATGGAGATTATTAGGAGGTTAGTTAATTTTATACATGATTTGTCTTTTTCTTAGGAACAAGATGAAGCTTCTATGTTAAGCAATGATACAAAAATCTGTGTAGAACATGATGGTTCTCTTAACATTATTGAGAAGGTGAAGATTTCTCTTAATATACCACAATGTTTACATGTTCCATGCTCTGGAATTTTAGTAGTCATAGAAATCCTGAAATTCTCACTGATTTCTTTTCAAGTACAAATTTGTCTAATGTGATTAATTATATATATTTGTATTCATCTAGAAGAAGTAGCTTGATAGCCTTGGTTTTTATCTAAATAGGAATCATAATACCAATTTGATAACTATGGTGTGGTGGTGATGTTGCAGGGTGAACTAGAATTTAGATATATACTTTATGTTCCTGCCTATACTCCATTAGGGAAGGATGACGTAATCAATTTCAAGACCAATATAAGAAATTAGGTGAAGAGATTCTTCTTTTGAGATGACTTTGATGGAAAACTAATATAGGAGCTTTGTTGTACAATCATCTTGGCTTGTTGAGTATATTTTTTCATTATTTTATCATGTTATGTTGTTATCATTATTTTATAGTGCAGTTCAGTGTTGTGCTTAGGGTTGCGGTGCATGAAGAGAGACCACGTTAATGCCAACGACAACACCGTGGAGGAGCAAGACTACACAATTTGCATAATCATCCACTATGAGTTTCTCAATCTCAAGTCTCTTATCTATTTAATAAACACTAAATTTGATAAATTCAATTCAATTCAGAGCGATTGATGAGTTTACCTTAATAAGTTAAGAAGCCTCAAGAACAAGTTGCAGACGTTAAAGCACTTTTCAATTTTACTCGGAGATTGGCTGGATCTGTTAAATCTCTCGTGAATGAAGGCTTGGTAGCATCAAAAATCAGTTGAAACAGAGCAAAGCAATAGTGTCTAGAAAGCAAGCATCTAACTTAGCCACAACTGCTAGGCCTGAGCAGGTCACAAATTCATATCTTTGTTATTTTCTTATGCTTAGTTTGCTTCAATTTTATAGAGATTACACCTTCATGGATGTTTGTTGCATAGAAGGTCCCTTAATAGTATCTCTTTCCTTAAAATTGTCGGAAGTCAAAATGTTTCTCTTGTTTCCCTTTTTTTAGCATCAAAGTTATTTCGATCAAATGTATATTATTGTAAATTGTAAATTCTAGTAGTGGTACTGAAAATCGTAAATTTTCATATGTTGGCTTTATGCCCCGATATTTCTCTTTGTGTGTGGTAAAGAATAATTATGATTGTTTGTTCGGTTGTCTTGATACGTGGCTTTATGTCCCAATATTGTGAATCCACTGTTTCATTTTATTTATTCTGCTTCTATTGAACTTAACCATATGATGGATATTTGTCTCTAATTGTTTGGCTCCTTGTGCCCATATGCCAAGTCATGAACCTCTAAATGTGATGTTCTGTCTGTAGGAGGATACTTGTGTAGAAGTTTGTGTGCCATCAGAGGCATTGATAGAGTGATTTTCAAACTTGATCATTACATGGTTGTGGATACTGGATAGGTGTTTCAAAATTGATGTAAATTAGACAATCTTTTTCATTAGATTTCTCTTCTTTTTGATATATGAATAATAACTTACATAGTTGGAGTATTGCATTTGCAGTTGTTGGAAGTAACAATGTTTGTCTTGACACTTCTGACAAAGAACATCACAATATAAATCTATTAATTACACAAGATGTGGTCAACAAAAGGAGAAAAGAAATTATTGACCTTTGGCACTTCATAGCACTTCATAGTATTAATCATTAATTACTTCAGGTTCTCACACTCTTTCTCTTTTCACTTTGTTGCAATGTTTTATTTTTAAGTCTAGTTGGATAACTCTAAAGTATTTTATCACAATTATGAAATTTTAAACAATAGTTTCTCAACTATTTCATAAATGCAAAACAAAAGGGCTTAAATTTAATCAAGAAGTTCTCATGAAATTAGGTGGACCAACTTTAATGTTATTTTTGGAGTTTCTATCAACAGATTGGTTTTCATCGGAATAATGTGGCATTTGTTAGAGAGGACTACCACCGGGGAATTATCAATTATGGTGTCCAAATGCCAAGTCATGAGCCTTCAAATGTAGTGCCTTGAAGTCTATAGATAGTTTGATCACCACTTAAGAAATTATTCATGACTATTAAAGCTCAATGCAGAAGAAGTTTATTCACCATTTACAACATATAATGCTGATTTTCCTGATCTGGGTGGTAGATTAAGAGAATATTTCTCTACAAGTCATTACACTTTTTGAATTTTCCATTTAGTGGTGTTTAAGTATTTTTAATAGATATTGATGGTTATTTTGAAGATGGTATTTTTATTGTGAATGGTGGTGTATACATGTAAATGATGTTATTGAAGATAGTATTTTGTTATGTAATTTTTTAATTTTTAAATTATATTAAAATTTTATATGAATAGTACTTTAATCAAATTACTGTTCTTAAGTCTTTTAATAATTATTTATAAGATTCATTAAATAAATTAATTTACCACATTTTATTATTCAAATATAAAGCAAAAATTTTAATTGTTGAAACAGTGGAAAACTCTTAGCGTAGCTTTGGAAGCGTTAATGTATCCCACTTAAGAGGCTATGTGGCTAGATTCTATTAGAACGGTTTTTATGTGCAACCATGAAAAACTGTTGTCACAATAAACCGTTCTCTTAAGTATACCAATCGAAACGGTTTTATATTGAGAATGCATAGAAGCCGTTGCCGTTGGGAACTCAGCAAACCGTTCTCAAACGATACCTTAAACAACTGTTATTTACACAGCGTAGTCGTATGCTAAAAAACCGTTTTCATAGGCTAAGGCAACGCCTTGGTTTACCACGGCTTGAAATCCGTCGGTTTTTTCATGTTTTGCAACGGTTTTTTTAGCGTTGCCGTAGGGTGAAAATGTTGTAGTGTACCCTCTCCGAAATCCGATAAGGACCAATGAAACACGGCATCAACTTACGCGACTTCAAAGCTCTACCAACACCCATTGTTGGCGTAACTCAAAGAACACATGTTCATCCTTCTCAAACTCAAGTGCCTTCCTCCTATTATCATGATAACTCTTTTGACGACTTTGAGAAGCCTTCATCTTCCCTTGAATCATCTTAATCTAATCTGTAGTCTCTTGAATCAACTCAGGTCCAACCACAGCACTCTCTCCCGATTCAGACCAACACAAAGGAATTCTACACCTTCTACCATAAAGAGCTTCAAAAGGTGCCATTCCAATACTTGAATGAAAATTGTTGTTATACGTAAACTCAATCAAAGGCAAGAAACTATCCCAATTTCCATCTTGTTCCAAAACACAAGACCTCAAAAGATCTTCAAGCGACTGAATAGTCCTCTCCGATTGACCATCAGTTTGCGGATGATACGCCAAACTCAAATGCAACTTCGTACCCAGAGCACTTTGTAAACCTTCCTAAAATCTAGAAGTAAACCTTGGATCTCTATCCGAAACAATACTTGACGGAATTCCATGCAAACACACAATCCTCTCGATGTACAACTTAGCAAGTCTCTCCATCGAATAATCCATCCTCATCGGAATAAAATGAGCATATTTCGTCAATCTATCCACAATGAGCCAAATCGCCTCACAATTACTCGATGTTCTCGGCAAACCCGATACAAAATCCATAAAGATAATATCCCACTTTCACTCGGGAATAGATAACGGTTGCATCCAACCAGACGACTTTTGATGTTCAATCTTTGACTTTTGGCAAGTCAAACATGAATAAACAAATTCCGCTATATCTTTCTTCATACCTTGCCACCAAAATAATTTCCTCAAATCTTGATACATTTTAGTAGCACTAGGATGAATACTCAAACCACTTCTATGCCCTTCCTCAAGAATTCTCTTTCTCAAATTCGCAACCTCCGGAATACAAACTCGATCACGACATCTCATAATACCATTCTCATCAATCCGAAAATCACCACTTTTACTTTGATTAATCAATGTCATAATGTCGACCAATTTCAAATCTGATTTCTGACCTTCTCTAATCTCATCAAGAATAGCACTCGTAAGCTTTAACATACCAAGCTTAACACACAAAGATGCCGCTTCACAAACCAAACTCAAATCTGGAAATTGTTCCAACAATTCCAATTCTTGAATCATCAACATAGACATATGCAATGATTTCCTACTCAATGCATCGGCTACATTATTTGCTTTTCCAAGATGGTAGTTCAAACCAAAATCATAATCTTTCAAGAACTCCAACCACCTCCTTTGCCACTAACTCACAGCATCATATTTTAAATTATTATTAAGTTGCATTTTTTTTTACAAATTAATTAAATAAGTTTTGTCTCATTATATTAAATAATTTATTATTAACTAATTAATATCATAGTATATCTCTCCACTTTCTTTCTATTTAATTATAAATGAATTTTGTTAACTCATTAAAATAAAGTAAGTTTAACAGATTTAATAAAATAAGAAACCTCAAATTTCTATCTCCAACTTCTCTTCCCACTTGATCACATCTCTAACTTCTCTTTCCACTTTCTTTCTATTTAATTAAAAAAATTCAATGTTATAAATTCACAACTATTTTAGACACTTTAAAACATCATCTCATTTTCTTCTTGAAAATGGAACTGGTATCATCAAACTATCACTCTCCAGCAAGTTTCGTCAACATCAAAGCCAAAATTAAGATGTATGTGATGGTAGTTGGAGGGTACGTGCAACCGGAGAGCCTTTTAATGATCAAGGTTTGCAAGATTGTTGATCTTCCATCATTCTTTGACTGAGAAGTTATGTGGTATCTTGAAGTTAAACAGACATACAAATTGTCTTATCAGCTCTATGAGTGAATTTATATAGTGGGGCACACAATTAGACATAGATTTTATATTTAAGATTGACATCTCCTACTTTAGAACGCTCGAACGCATAATTGTATTTACATGTCAATTTCTTTATTAAGTTGAAAATTCATTAACAAAATGCATAGTAAAAAAATTATTATTTATTGTATTATTATTAATTTATTTCTTTTATTGATTGTTTCTATTTTTCTACTGTTAACTTTTTTTGTGTGTGTTTGTATATTAGCATGCCATGAATTTATTGCATGTATTATTATATTTTTATTATTTGTTTCTATTTTTCTTACTTTTAATTTATTTATATTTTTTGTGTGTCCAATAAAAATTTAATAACACGAATACTAGAAATACTCGAATCCGTTTACAAAAGATGTACGCGTATCGGTACTTTACCTAAAATGGAAGGATTTGATAAGCCAAAAAAAGGTTTTTCTGTAGGTTGTGAATGGTGAAGTTAAAATTTCCTAGGTCTATTTGTCTAATGATTACTAAGCAAAGAGTTTTGAAGATTTGGGGGCTCAGGATCTAATATGGAGCCTTTGAGATTTCTTCTTTGAGGGAAAGTATTGTTGGGGGAATTTTTTGTTCTTGTCATCGTTTTCACAAATAATTGGTGCGGTGAGTGTGGGAAGATGCCTTTAACAAAGTATAAGATTGAAAAGTTCACTGGAGTGAACGATTTTGGTCTGTGGCGCTTGAAGAAGAAATCAATAACAAGGTCCAAGGGTGGGTCAATGCAAGGTCAATCCCCTTCAAGTTCATCAGAAGCCCCAATTAGGGTTTTTGACCTAATTTCACTAGAGGGTTGACTTTTAATCAGGAGATGGTTCCAAGACTCAAAATATGATTCAAGGGCATAAAAATCAACATTAGATTCTATCCATATCATTCATTTAAAAAGGAGAGCTTGATTCATTTGGAAATCACAAAACTACAGTTCATCTCGAAAAAGTCAACTGTGCAAGTCAACCTTTGACTTTTTAGAAAAATAGTCAACTGTGGACTTTTAAGGATCCAAATAATCATCATATGGATATTGAAGACATTTGATCAAAGAAAATTCAAGGATTCATCAAGAATCAAAAAGTCAACAAAAAGTCAAATTAGGGTTTTTAAGTGTATTTTGACTTAATTCATGGATCTCCAAATTTTGCTTACACACTCAAAAATCTCCCAACATGAAAGTTGTAGATCTTGGAAAAACAAAACAACTTATCACATTGGAACTTTTTGCAAAAAATAATTCTTTTGAAAGATATGAAATTAAGAAGATAATTTTCAAAAGACTTGGAGAAATTTTCAAGTGTTTTACTTGGATTTTTTCTTAACTTTATGGTTTCTCAATGATCCAAAAAGAGTTTGAAGAAACTTTCAACAAGTGAATTGAAGTATGTAGCAAGGGCTTTCCGAAGAGATAAATAGCATGAAAATCTATGGCTTCATCCATGAGATACGATTTTGAGAAGAAGGCACCATTAACACTTGAATTCAAGAATGAAGACAAAGAAGTTATGAACCAAAACCATTTCAAATGAAAAGATTCCTTTCTTGCAGCCCATATAACTTGTTCAAAGCACCATAATCAGAATATTACACTTTCTTTTGAGCTATAATCCAAGTGTTTAAGACATTATCCAAGTGATAATTCCATTAATGGCACAAAGTTAACACTTCCATTCTAGTAAAGCTACTTTAATCACAAAGTCCACTCTCTTTGAGCCACTACAATGTTTCTTCTGTATCAAAAGCATTACAAACACCACAAGCAAGCTCCCAAAGTTTAGACCAAGGTCACACCAAGCATGCTTAAAGTTTGTACCATCCATTGAAACCATAACTTTCACATAACTTCACAAATAAGCAAGATGGTACAAGATCACGTGCGAGCTTCAAACTTCTGAGTTTTTTCCCTCCACCAACCCTAAATCTTGCCGATAAATAGATGTAGCGGGGAAAATATGAGTTCGAAGCCATAGGATTGACTCGACTAAATATTTTAGTGAAAGTCGTCACCGCGCTTTATTATTTCCAAAGGAAAAGGGAAAAGAACGAAAAAACCCAAAGTTTGTTTTTAAAACAAAAAGAGATCTTAGGTACGGGTGTTGATTATACAAGGGGAAGGTTTTAAGCACCCCTCATATCTGTGGTACTCCACAGGAACCTTTTTGAAAATCTGTGTCGTGCGTGCTAAAAAAGGGGTTTGTTTTATTTTAAAATAAGCTCGGCAAGACGTTAAGCCTTGTGCCTACATACCTCCTTGGTGCAATGGAGAAGTCAGAGCTAATGTAGTTTCGCTTAAAGGGAAAACATTTAAAACGAATAAACACTTTATCATCGTCCGAGAGAAATACTCAGCCACTGATCTTGAGCATGAGAACAAACGATTTCTTTGCATCGCAAATGAAAGAAGGGCTCCAACTCGAATAAAATCAACGAGTATGCCACTAGCTCTCTCACGTGGAAAAGATCTCATTATATCAATCAATTTCAAACTCGTGGGGTATCGCCACTCGTTTCAACGATTAGTCGTGTCTAAGCTTTTTGAAGAAAAAGGCCACTAAGGGCAAAAGATATTTTTAAAGAAAGGTTTTAAAAAGGTTGCAAACATAAGAAGGTTTTGTAAAAAGGGAGAAGATTTTGAAAATTAAAGAAGGGGAGGAGATGAAGAGGCTATCCTATTGCGTAAAATAAAAGCTAAGGAAAAGAGCGGTCTAACCGAAATAAGAAGCCAACACTTGACATTAAGAGTCAAGGTAGATTTCCCATCCTTTGGACTTATCAATACCAAACCAACACATTATCACTTGGGGATCCAGATGAACTTATTATCTTTAGCACCACTTTGCATTAAGCACATTAAAATTCTGACGGAAATCGGGCAGAGTAACGGCTGTTTTCGGGTAAAATCCTTATATCAATGCCTTGGAATTAGCCATCAAGGACTTTCAAGGAAATACCTGCATGCACAAACAAACAACAATCCAATGCCAGACAGACAGAATAACAGCAGAGTAATAACGGAATAAGGGTCTAGAGGTACTAAGTCCATAAGTCCGAATCTCCAAATTGCTCGAGATAGTAACCAATAGTCCGAAAAAGAGCCTTAGGTGTTTTTTAGATTTTTTTTGTTTATTAGTGTTTTAGCATAAAAGTAAAGTATGGTCCAAGTAGACAAAAGAAAAATAGCGGAAGCATAAACATATGTCCAAATGGACAAAGAGAAAATAGTGGAATATAAACGTCCAAATGGACAAAGAGAAAATAACAGAAACATAAACATGATGAAATGATAAAATAAAGCGATAAAGCTAAAGATAAAGAGCGATATAATAAATTGCGGAAATTAAAGTTAATTGTTAGATGTTAAAGATAACCATCTTGAAACTTGTCAAGTATGTTATCTGTCGCACGCTCGCGAAAATCAGACAGAGTCGCCACCAATATATTTATCCCAAAGAGGGAAAGGAATATCAGAAAACCTAGAATAAGGATAAGAGAAGGTCTTGCGACCAGAGATAAGGTACGGGAGTCGGTTACGCGAGGGGAAGGTGCTAGCACCCCTCACGTCTGTGGTACTCCACAGGATCCACTTATGTTTGCTCTATTCTAAGGGTGTATAAATCTAAAGCTTAATTACTAAGGGAATGCATGCAAATGAAAGAAAAAGAAACACGGGGAAAATAAGGTTTATAAATAGTTGTGCTCGCTCAGGCCCCGCGACCCAATGCCTACGTATCCTTTTCAGGAATCAGAGCGCCGTAGTTCGGCTCTTTAGTTTTTGTTTGTTTTTGTGTTTTTTAGTGAACGACGTTACCTTCGCACTCCGCTGCTCGACCTCTGGAGTCTTAAGCTGGGAATGGAGCGGAAATAACGTGTCCGATTAATGAGAAAGAATGCCCTGAAGGCAAGAGAAAGAATGCCTCGGAGGCAAGAGGGAAAAGAGATTGGTTTGTGTCTTTTATGTGTGATTCCATGATGGACGAAAACCTACTACAAGGCATCGCATCACTTCCTCACTTTGATTAGCTCTGAGCCTTTATTAGATATTTTGAAGTGTTTTTGGTTAGGTGTCTTTTAAGGGAAATTAATTTGTGACTTGAATCATGCCATAAAAAGAGTTTTTGAATATTTAGAGAATGCACATCGAGGCCTACGCCACAATCGTTTCTCTAAATAACGGTTAAGAAATACACCGAGGCCTACGCCTCAATCATTTCTCTTCCGCTAAGTGGGAAAGAACATACATCGGGGCCTACGCCCCAATCATTTCTTTCACACTAAAAAAGGGCATTAGCATGATTCACGTCGTCCTTTATTAATGTTTTGAAGATGAAAAGAAAAAAGGAGAAGAAAACTAGCCTAAAATGAATAACTAGCTTAATGTTATGATTATACCTAAATGTTAGGATTAAATGAACGAAATTACAAGCACAAGCGGAGATCGAGAATACAAGTAAAAATACAAGTAAACAATGATATAAACATTAGTATAAAAAATGAAAATAGTGACTTGAAGATATAGCCGAGTATGAACACAAGTGATTCAAAATATAGTGCAAAATTGAATTAAAAGATACTATTTATTTTCTATGGTTCTTTATATGACAAAAGCAAAAATTATAATCAAGCAAAAAGAATTATGCAAAAGAATTACAATAAAAGCCTAAACTAATATTTTTGTGATTATTTTTATGTGTCAAAATGTGTATTAAGGTCTCAAAATGATGGTGGAAAATTAGCACTTTAATTACTAAAAAGAAGTGGCAAAAATCTAATTACCTAAATCTAAAAAGATGAAAACAGGGGGTGTAGTCTGAATTACATGGTGTGCAAAAGCAAAGTGGGCGCAGCCCAATAATTAGCCCATGAGTTTTTTGCTCAGCAAATTTTATGGCCAAAAAATGGCGTAACGGGCTTAATGGGGTGCGCATGGCAGCATTTCGGTGAGAGGCCCAAGATATCTTTGTTTGATCCAAATTATACTTTCAGAAATTCTAATTATCACATAATCATCACACTAAGCCAATTGAAATGTCACAGTTAGTATTCAATTAATCTTACTTAGTCTTAATTAATTCCAATTAATATCAAATAAAAAAACAATTAAAAGAAAAATGTAAAAAAGAATTAGGGTTAAGTTTAGGGGTGACGAATCAACTTCCCCACCCTCGTTCTCAGACTCTCTCACTCACCTTCACGCGCGACGGCCGGCGAATGGCGAGCGGCGGCTGGCGTCCTTGTTCCTCCTTCTCCGATCAAAACGACTCGTGAACTCTGATGACCTTTATCTCCTCACGTCTTTGCTCAGATTCGAATCTCTTCCGACTCAACTCCGACTCAGATGCGGTTCCTCTTCTTCGCTTGACGGCGGCGAACTTCAAATCTCCGACGAAGATGCCTCCGTATCCACCGCAAGTTATGGCGACAAATCCACCAACCTCTCGTCGCCTCACCCTCTTCGATTTCAATCTTTCGGTCGTCTCTCAATCTCTCGTGAACAACGCAAGACGGTGCGACGAAACGCCGCAACGGACCTCAACGTCGGCGCTGTGACTTACTCTCCTCACTCTTGACGACGACGAATAAAAGGATCCGAGAATTTCTTCAGCTCGGTACTCTCAGTTCTTTCTTTCCTCTTCTCTCTTGTTTTTTTGAATTCTGAGTAGTTGCGTTGATGATGATTTTTGTTGATTTTGTTATAGCGTGATGATGTTGATGAAGGTTCAAGGTTGTTGTGAGTTGAAACTGATTGATGAAGATTTGAAGAGAATGGTGGAGAACTTGCAGAGTGGAGGATGAGAGTGAAGAATGGTGGTTATGTGAAGAATTGGGAAAGGATTGAAGATGATATGTGAAAGAGATGAAGAGTGAAGGTTCAGAGAGATTGGTGGGAGAAGAATGAGTTGAGAGATTATGAATGGAAAAGTGGAAAATTGTGGAGGAATCGAGAGTTCAGAAGCTGATGAATATATATAGGTAATTCTTTCTCCCTTTCTCTTCTGAAACTTTCTGTTATGAGTTTGTTAGCTCTCCAACTGGATCAGTTAAGAGCTGTTAAGAGTTTGTTAGGTAGTTACAAATTGGTTAGGATCTGTTAGAGAAATTGCTGAGCTGGAGAGTTAGTTATTGATTCTGTTAGGTTAGGGTGAACTGAATTAGTTATCAAACTGTCAATAGCTGAATTTAAAGAGAAATGCAGAATTGGTTTGGTTATGTGACTGTGTTGATTTTGTGTGGTTTGAATTGGTGTTCTCATTAAATAGAAAATGTGTGTGTATATGCTGCAGGGACTGGTCAGTTATGGTGATAATTAGGGTTTTTTTGTTAAGTGTGCTGGCTGTTTGTAGATTTTCTCTTGGAGTTGAATGATGAGTGTATGTTCATTTGGTTTTATGCAGGGTTGTTAGGGAATGTGCAGCAAGACTGAATGGAGGTCTTTGGCTTTGCTTTTGAACTAGCTTATGGATGTGGAAAGGTGCAGGAGTTAATTGAGGTCAATGATATGGAATGCAGGGGCTGTTTTGGAGTATGTGGCGGAAAACAATCGGCTGTTATATATATATTTGTAATTGGTCTTTGTGATAAGAAACGGGCTATGGTGTACATGAATGGTGTTTTAGAGATAAGAAGCAATAGGCCAAAGACATTTTTGTGTATTTTGATTTTGTAATGAGATTTTGGTAATAAATGTTGTAACATGAAGGATTTTGAAATGGACAGTGGGTTTGTAATTTATTGTGTAGCTTTTGAATGAATGATGAACTTGTGTGATATGAGCCATCTTCGAAATGAACCACGAACCGTATTTTGAATTTAAATGAACAACTTTCTAGTTGACTTGCCTCTTCAAAGAAATCCTTAGTTTAATTTCAATTCACCGATTCAACCAAACTCATGTCAAATACCCAACGGATGATGCTTTTAGTATGATATATCTTAAAGTTTATCTTCTTGCATCCTTGCCCAATATTTTAACTTGATGACATGTGATCTTGATGCAAACATAATTCCCTTTAAGAAAGTCCTTTAATGATGAAACTTGGAGATGTGAGACTTTAATCTCATAATTGATAAATGAAATTCAATAGGCTCAAGAAATGAATAATTAAACCCAATTCCAAAACTCTTGATCCTGAATCAAATTTACTTACTGATGTTGCCTAATATGTTAGATGACTTAATGATGGTATGTAATTGTATGCAATGCCTAAGCCAATTATAACTAAAATCAGATGGGCAAATTTTGGGGTGCAACAGCTGCCCCTATTTAATCGTCTTAAACCTGAAGGTGAGATTGGCGCTAGCCTTTCGAATCTTCAAGGTAGAAGGAGATTAAATACCAAGTGAACCTGAAAATTTGCCTGATTAGAGATATGATCCACTAGGGAAGAAATGGTGTCAAATCCACTGAGGAGGATGCATCAATTCTGGATTGATCAAATTAACTCTGGGTTAGAAATGAAATAAACATCAACTCTGGGTTGAAAAAGAAAAGTGGGTCAACTCTGGGTCGAAGAATAAAGGGAAGTCAACTCTGGGTTGAGAAGGAAAGAAAGAAGATCAACTTTGGGTTGAGGAAAAGTAATTGGATAATGACTATGGGTTGAAAGTGGAAAGATGAACAATTAGAAATAACCGTCAACTCTGGGTTGAATGGGAAGAATAAAAGGTGACCGTCAACTCTGGGTTGAGTGGGAAAGGAGAAAAATCAACTCTGGGTCGAATAAAAGATAACCGTCAACTCTGGGTTGAGTGGGAAATGACAAAATATAACCGCCAACTCTGGGTTGGAGGGAAAAAGAATCAATTCTGGATTGAACAAGAGATAACCGTCAACTCTGGGTTGAGTGAGAAAAGGGAAAAGATAACCGTCAACTCTGGGTTGAGTGAGAAAAGGGAAAAGATAACCGTCAACTCTGGGTTGAGTGGGAAAAAGATAAGCATCAACTCTGGGTTGAATAAAAGACAAACATCAACTCTGGGTTGAATAAAAGGTGACCGTCAACTCTGGGTGAGTGGGGAAGAAACAAGACAACCATCAACTCTGGGTTGAGTGGGAAAAAGATAAGCATCAACTCTGGGTTGAATAAAAGACAAACATCAACTCTGGGTTGAATAAAAGGTGACCGTCAACTCTGGGTGAGTGGGGAAAAGGTAAGGGTCAACTCTGGGTTGAATAAAGGAAGACCGTCAACTCTGGGTGAGTGGGAAAGAAACAAGACAACCATCAACTCTGGGTTGAGTGGGAAAAAGATAAGCATCAACTCTGGGTTGAATAAAAGACAAACATCAACTCTGGGTTGAATAAAAGGTGACCGTCAACTCTGAGTGAGTGGGAAAAGAAAAGAGATAACCGTCAACTCTGGGTTGAGTGGGAGGAGATAATTAACTCGGTTAAAAGATGGAGGGAAAGTCAACTCTGGGTTGAACTCAAAAACATCAACTCTGGGTTGAAGAAAAATGACCATGATTGGCTTGAGGAGATGACACCACAATGGTAACTCTGAGTGCCCCAGTGGAATATCAATTGATTGCTTGTAGAGAACCCATCTGATGAGTAACTTGGCTTATGCTTCACATGTAAATGTTTGATTTATTTGTGCACTTCTGGAGATGCAATGCAATGAATTCTATATGCAGTGTACTGATTGATTGATCAGGGCTTCTGCTTTGATGTGGAATAGATTAGGTGGAGTTCTGAACTCTGCTTGACTCAAGATAAGGTGGATGCCCCTGCTTTGTTGATGATTGGATCATGCGGGAGAAATGATCATGAGAATGCAATGATATGTATGATGAATGTATGATCATGAATGGAATGATTGTTTCCATGATACTATGAGTAAATGGAGAATGCCTTTGTGGAAAGGTCATAGCCCTTGTGAAGGTGAGGTGTTTAGCTTGACTCCTCGACACCTATCTCGATATCTGACACTTGCTTGGGGATGGAAGAAATGAATTGTCACTAGCTTGCCCCAGCTTGTAGGATCTTCTTGAGATATGACTTTGACATGCTTGAATCATGGAGATTTGTAATGGTCTGCCCCAGCGCAGATCATGGGATGAATGCCCCAGATTGAAAGGAACTCTTCCACCAGATGAATGCTTCAGGTATTTGCTTTGTGGATGACCAACCTTTGCCCTTGTAAGATTACTCGATTGGGATTTCAATGTTGGACTTTCCTTGGTATCAAGTACTTACTTTCTGATTAGAGACAATTCTGTTTTGCAAGAGATAATGAGAAATGCAATGCACATGTTAATCTCAAAGAAAAAGTTTTATTTGTCAAAATGTTGTACTGATACTAACACAAATGACACAGCAACATTAGGAGTCAGTTTTGACGTGATTTCACAGTTTGTATGCTTTCAGAACGAACCCTGCTTCAATTAGGACTTTTGAGGGTTGTAACGTGGTCGGGTTCACGGTTTGAGAAACAAAGGATAAAGGCTCAAGTTCTACTTAACCCACCCCTTCTTCGTGATGTCCTTCAGTCCTATGTTCAGATTAGTTTGACACGAGTGTTCGTCTTTCAGGAAGAGTTGTGATGGATGAGGGTCCTTTATAGCTTTGATGGAGGTGGCAGGCACCTTTTCGTGCTTTTTGTTGATGATTATAACAACTTGTCCCTTGGAGGATTTCTTTCTTTTGCTTTGTATTTTTTCTTACCCTAACTTTTGCCTGGACAAAGAGTTTCTTTTGAATTTGGTTTTCGTTGTCCAGCGGGATATGCCCTAATTTTTGCCTAAGTCATTTGCTTCCAAGCTCTTCCTTTCTTCTTTTTTTTTTTTGACTTAGCGGGCTTTTGTTTCTTTCTTTTTTGATCATGATTCAATACTTTCTTTTCATTCTTTTTTTGTCTCGTTCGGAAACAAGTTGTATGACATTTGTGATTGACTTGATGAAAAGGTTGTGACTGCCTTCTTCTTTGTGAATGGGAGACATCCATTGTGTAATGTGCTCTTCTTCTTTTGTTGTGATATATGGAATATGATTGATCCTCTGATGGAATACCTGAAAGTTGAGCGCTCGGTCGCACTAACTGAAGACTACCCTGCCCCTGGTTAAGATTGAGGGTTTTTGCATTTTTTGAAAAGAAACTACTACTCCTTAGGCTCAAAGGGGTTGACGAAGGTTTCACTTCCTTATAACTCCGGTGTTTAGGAATGGAAACAATGCCTGTACATCCTCAGCAGGATCTTGTTCCAAAAGCATACAATTAGTGATTCATGTGTTTTTGATTTTTCATCATCCTCCTTTTTTAGTTGCTTAAGACAAATGAGTGAAGTATCAATGGACATAATGACAAAGATGAAATGATTTGAGAAAAACATGTATATTACATTTTTATTTATTCAAACAGAATGAGTTTCTTACAATGGATAGTACTTGATAACAACAAAAGTAGTACAATTGAAAATACTAAAGAAACCTATACAATGGCAAGTCTGGCCTTATTCTAATGCAAATGAAATGTTTTCTGACAAACATAAAAGTCTTCATGTTCCACTGGTGGAAGCTCCATTGTGAGGTGGCATGGGATTGTTGACCACATTAGGTGTCGCAGGTGTGAATGTAATCTCCTTTGCATCAAGCAGATCCTGAACCTTGTCTTTGAGAACTCTGCACTCTTCAGTGGTGTGGCCAGATCCTCCAGAATGGAATTCACACTTGGCATTAATCTTGTAATTTGGAGGGAGAGGATCAGGAGGAGGCCTCGCCTCAGCTAATTGAATCAACTTTTGATCAAGCAAGGCGGCGAGAAGTTGGCTATAGGTCATTGGTACACGATCATACACCCTTTTAGGCCTATTCTGCCTCTGTTGACCTTGTCTCTGCTGATAACCTTGTTGTTGGAAACCTTGTTGTTGTTGTTGAACATATTGTTGATAAGGTACCCAAGGTTGTTGACCAACAGGTGCCACATAAGCTTGAGGGGCGGTAGCGGTTACTTGGTAATAAGGAGTTTGGTCTTGAGCAGAAACAACACTAGTTTCTCCTTCTTTCTTCTTGATGAAATTACCCTGAGGCTTCTTGTACCCATATTGATTAGTAGCAGCAGCAGTAGAAGGATTCTGGATCTTACCAATTTTCAAGCCATTCTCAATTCTTTCACCAATCCTGACTAGATCGGAGAAACCAGAAGAAACACTACCAACCATTCTCTCATAGTAATGTCCTTGAAGAGTGTTCATGAACATGTCAACCAGTTCGGATTCAGAAAGTGGTGGATTCACTTGAGCAGCCATTTCTCTCCACCTTTGAGCATACTCTTTGAATGTCTCATTGGTCCTTTGCACTTGATTTTGAAGTTGCAACCTAGTCGGTGCCATGTCAATGTTATACTGATATTGCTTGAGGAAAGCATCAGACAAATCCTTCCAAGATCGGATTCTATTACGCTCCAGATTCATATACCAGTTCAGAGATGCCCCAGATAAGCTATCTTGGAAGCAGTGAATGAGCAATGAGTCGTTGTGGATGTGAGAAGCCATCTTACGACAATACATGATGATATGGCTCTTCGGACAGCTCAAACCCTTGTACTTCTGGAAGTCGGGAGTCTTGAACTTAGGAGGGACAACCAGATTAGGAACTAGACACATATCCTCAGCATCCATCCCATAGGCACTAAATCCTTCAATGGCTCGAATTCTTTCCTCAAGGATTTTGTACTTCTCAGCAGATTTCTCAACGGGTCGAGCTCTTTCAGCAGTTGGTATTGTTTGCATTTCTGGATCAGCAGAACGAGTACCACAGAAAGCAGGAATAGGAATCTCTGTTTGAGAAGGTGGCACAGGGAATGGGAAGACGGGATCAGCCATAGTCATTGCTCCAGAAGTCACGGGTATAGTCCCACCTTGGTTTGGAGCTCCAAGGGTATCAACAGTCATGAAGTTGAATGGCATCCCAAGAGTAGCATTAGTCCTTGCTTGGAACTCAAATGGAGTAGAAGAAGGTGGAACGACCTCAAGTTGGCTAGCAGCAGCTTGGTTACCAACAACGGGAATCTCTTGTGTAGCAGGAACCCTTTCAGTTCGCAAGGCTTGGATAGCTTCCAGGATAGCATCGACCTTAGTTTTCATTTGATCCATCTCTCCTCTAATGGCAGCTTGATCTTGTTCGTAATTCTCCATGATTCTTCTTCTGTGAGCTCTTGTCAGATATCGGTGTGGAGGAATCGTCTTGACTGATCTGATGGAGAGGAAGAGTATAAGAGTATTGGTAACCATGAATGCACATGCATGAATGCAAAATGTTGATGATGATGCAAATGCAACATAAATCAGGATCAAGGATCAAGGCCTCTTGGATAACAACTTCTCATGGTCAATAAGATATGGTCGAATCCTCCAGATTCAGAGGTTCGACGTTGATTCTGATAGATAACCTTTGCAAAAGTCACATAAGGTCAAACCTCCAGATTCAGAGGTTCGACGTTGATTATGATAGGTAGTCTGAACGGGCATAGGGTGGGATGGAGGCTTGTTTTCCTGCAAAACAAAATTTCCCAACCCCTCTCACAGGTAGGATCTAGTATATGGTAGGTCAAGAAGCCAACAGAGGATTGAAAGTAGGCGCTATCATACGATATTGCCTCGTTCAACCAAGCTCTGTCCGTGGATACATGATCGGATCAATCAGACATACGTCTTCTGTCCGTCATGGCCACTCTATTCCTAGTTCCTAAGGTATCACTCTGGCCTGGGTATTGGGCCTTTTACCTCATAGAAATCCCACCCAACCTGCAAACATAGAAAATATGTGGCCCCCACGGGGACCCATAATATAGTCCAGGATGCGAGAAAATAAACATGATATGCAAGCAATAAATAGTCATGATATGCGAAGCATAAAGAAGTAAAGCAATAAAGCAGTAAAGCAATAAAGCAATAAATCAATAAATGAACACCCAAAGAAAGTAAACACAAGCTAGGATCGACTAAGCTAGGTCCCCAGCAGAGTCGCCAGCTGTCGCACGCTCGCGAAAATCAGACAGAGTCGCCACCAATATATTTATCCCAAAGAGGGAAAGGAATATCAGAAAACCTAGAATAAGGATAAGAGAAGGTCTTGCGACCAGAGATAAGGTACGGGAGTCGGTTACGCGAGGGGAAGGTGCTAGCACCCCTCACGTCTGTGGTACTCCACAGGATCCACTTATGTTTGCTCTATTCTAAGGGTGTATAAATCTAAAGCTTAATTACTAAGGGAATGCATGCAAATGAAAGAAAAAGAAACACGGGGAAAATAAGGTTTATAAATAGTTGTGCTCGCTCAGGCCCCGCGACCCAATGCCTACGTATCCTTTTCAGGAATCAGAGCGCCGTAGTTCGGCTCTTTAGTTTTTGTTTGTTTTTGTGTTTTTTAGTGAACGACGTTACCTTCGCACTCCGCTGCTCGACCTCTGGAGTCTTAAGCTGGGAATGGAGCGGAAATAACGTGTCCGATTAATGAGAAAGAATGCCCTGAAGGCAAGAGAAAGAATGCCTCGGAGGCAAGAGGGAAAAGAGATTGGTTTGTGTCTTTTATGTGTGATTCCATGATGGACGAAAACCTACTACAAGGCATCGCATCACTTCCTCACTTTGATTAGCTCTGAGCCTTTATTAGATATTTTGAAGTGTTTTTGGTTAGGTGTCTTTTAAGGGAAATTAATTTGTGACTTGAATCATGCCATAAAAAGAGTTTTTGAATATTTAGAGAATGCACATCGAGGCCTACGCCACAATCGTTTCTCTAAATAACGGTTAAGAAATACACCGAGGCCTACGCCTCAATCATTTCTCTTCCGCTAAGTGGGAAAGAACATACATCGGGGCCTACGCCCCAATCATTTCTTTCACACTAAAAAAGGGCATTAGCATGATTCACGTCGTCCTTTATTAATGTTTTGAAGATGAAAAGAAAAAAGGAGAAGAAAACTAGCCTAAAATGAATAACTAGCTTAATGTTATGATTATACCTAAATGTTAGGATTAAATGAACGAAATTACAAGCACAAGCGGAGATCGAGAATACAAGTAAAAATACAAGTAAACAATGATATAAACATTAGTATAAAAATGAAAATAATGACTTGAAGATATAGCCGAGTATGAACACAAGTGATTCAAAATATAGTGCAAAATTGAATTAAAAGATACTATTTATTTTCTATGGTTCTTTATATGACAAAAGCAAAAATTATAATCAAGCAAAAAGAATTATGCAAAAGAATTACAATAAAAGCCTAAACTAATATTTTTGTGATTATTTTTATGTGTCAAAATGTGTATTAAGGTCTCAAAATGATGGTGGAAAATTAGCACTTTAATTACTAAAAAGAAGTGGCAAAAATCTAATTACCTAAATCTAAAAAGATGAAAACAGGGGGTGTAGTCTGAATTACATGGTGTGCAAAAGCAAAGTGGGCGCAGCCCAATAATTAGCCCATGAGTTTTTTGCTCAGCAAATTTTATGGCCAAAAAATGGCGTAACGGGCTTAATGGGGTGCGCATGGCAGCATTTCGGTGAGAGGCCCAAGATATCTTTGTTTGATCCAAATTATACTTTCAGAAATTCTAATTATCACATAATCATCACACTAAGCCAATTGAAATGTCACAGTTAGTATTCAATTAATCTTACTTAGTCTTAATTAATTCCAATTAATATCAAATAAAAAAACAATTAAAAGAAAAATGTAAAAAAGAATTAGGGTTAAGTTTAGGGGTGACGAATCAACTTCCCCACCCTCGTTCTCAGACTCTCTCACTCACCTTCACGCGCGACGGCCGGCGAATGGCGAGCGGCGGCTGGCGTCCTTGTTCCTCCTTCTCCGATCAAAACGACTCGTGAACTCTGATGACCTTTATCTCCTCACGTCTTTGCTCAGATTCGAATCTCTTCCGACTCAACTCCGACTCAGATGCGGTTCCTCTTCTTCGCTTGACGGCGGCGAACTTCAAATCTCCGACGAAGATGCCTCCGTATCCACCGCAAGTTATGGCGACAAATCCACCAACCTCTCGTCGCCTCACCCTCTTCGATTTCAATCTTTCGGTCGTCTCTCAATCTCTCGTGAACAACGCAAGACGGTGCGACGAAACGCCGCAACGGACCTCAACGTCGGCGCTGTGACTTACTCTCCTCACTCTTGACGACGACGAATAAAAGGATCCGAGAATTTCTTCAGCTCGGTACTCTCAGTTCTTTCTTTCCTCTTCTCTCTTGTTTTTTTGAATTCTGAGTAGTTGCGTTGATGATGATTTTTGTTGATTTTGTTATAGCGTGATGATGTTGATGAAGGTTCAAGGTTGTTGTGAGTTGAAACTGATTGATGAAGATTTGAAGAGAATGGTGGAGAACTTGCAGAGTGGAGGATGAGAGTGAAGAATGGTGGTTATGTGAAGAATTGGGAAAGGATTGAAGATGATATGTGAAAGAGATGAAGAGTGAAGGTTCAGAGAGATTGGTGGGAGAAGAATGAGTTGAGAGATTATGAATGGAAAAGTGGAAAATTGTGGAGGAATCGAGAGTTCAGAAGCTGATGAATATATATAGGTAATTCTTTCTCCCTTTCTCTTCTGAAACTTTCTGTTATGAGTTTGTTAGCTCTCCAACTGGATCAGTTAAGAGCTGTTAAGAGTTTGTTAGGTAGTTACAAATTGGTTAGGATCTGTTAGAGAAATTGCTGAGCTGGAGAGTTAGTTATTGATTCTGTTAGGTTAGGGTGAACTGAATTAGTTATCAAACTGTCAATAGCTGAATTTAAAGAGAAATGCAGAATTGGTTTGGTTATGTGACTGTGTTGATTTTGTGTGGTTTGAATTGGTGTTCTCATTAAATAGAAAATGTGTGTGTATATGCTGCAGGGACTGGTCAGTTATGGTGATAATTAGGGTTTTTTTGTTAAGTGTGCTGGCTGTTTGTAGATTTTCTCTTGGAGTTGAATGATGAGTGTATGTTCATTTGGTTTTATGCAGGGTTGTTAGGGAATGTGCAGCAAGACTGAATGGAGGTCTTTGGCTTTGCTTTTGAACTAGCTTATGGATGTGGAAAGGTGCAGGAGTTAATTGAGGTCAATGATATGGAATGCAGGGGCTGTTTTGGAGTATGTGGCGGAAAACAATCGGCTGTTATATATATATTTGTAATTGGTCTTTGTGATAAGAAACGGGCTATGGTGTACATGAATGGTGTTTTAGAGATAAGAAGCAATAGGCCAAAGACATTTTTGTGTATTTTGATTTTGTAATGAGATTTTGGTAATAAATGTTGTAACATGAAGGATTTTGAAATGGACAGTGGGTTTGTAATTTATTGTGTAGCTTTTGAATGAATGATGAACTTGTGTGATATGAGCCATCTTCGAAATGAACCACGAACCGTATTTTGAATTTAAATGAACAACTTTCTAGTTGACTTGCCTCTTCAAAGAAATCCTTAGTTTAATTTCAATTCACCGATTCAACCAAACTCATGTCAAATACCCAACGGATGATGCTTTTAGTATGATATATCTTAAAGTTTATCTTCTTGCATCCTTGCCCAATATTTTAACTTGATGACATGTGATCTTGATGCAAACATAATTCCCTTTAAGAAAGTCCTTTAATGATGAAACTTGGAGATGTGAGACTTTAATCTCATAATTGATAAATGAAATTCAATAGGCTCAAGAAATGAATAATTAAACCCAATTCCAAAACTCTTGATCCTGAATCAAATTTACTTACTGATGTTGCCTAATATGTTAGATGACTTAATGATGGTATGTAATTGTATGCAATGCCTAAGCCAATTATAACTAAAATCAGATGGGCAAATTTTGGGGTGCAACATTATCAAAGTTAGTAATGAAGATCGATGGTGAGTGAAGGATGTTCTCGGATTTAAATTCAATGGAAATTTATCAGAAGCTTGATAAAATCATAGCGACTGCACGATAAACTTCCATAAGTCATAAATCAACCGCATACAATTCTCTTCCATATTTGATCTTTTTTTATTCGGGACACGAAATATTGCGCTATGTTAAGCAGATCGCCAAGTGATTTATGTAGAAATCACCCTACAACGAGGCCGGTCAAAACTTTATGTGCTAATGCATGCGAGAGAAGTGATATGTAGATCACTCTCCGAAAGCAATACCACACGAAAAGAAAAATAGGGAGCGATCTCGTCTTTACCAAGAATCCATAAGAATTCACAAGGTATCAAAGACTTTCATCGATCAAAAGAAAAAGAAATAAAAGATGGAACCACATTCAAAAGCTCCTTTCATCCATAATTTCAATCACTTAATATTGCGGATTCGGATTCTCATCCTATCGACGCCCTAAGTCCATTGAAATTAGAGAGAAATTAGGCCTCTAACTTGTGATTAAAAGAAAATATCAAAAGAAAGGAGTAGAAGATAAGTTAGAACCAAAAACAAGTCAAAAAAGGCAAAAAAACACATTCTGCTCAGATGTAAATCGATTTGCACAAAGTGGAAATCGATTTGCATAACTCTGTTTTCAAATCTGCGCAATTTTTTAGTTATGTAAATCGATTTGCACCAGATGTAAATCGATTTGCACAACACAGCTTTTCAAAAAAACAGCAAATCAAGAGAAGAAAACTTGTTTAAACATAAAACCAAACACCTTGTGATCTTGGATCAATTTGTGCACGAAAATGTATCAAGTAAGCAAGCAAAACTCATCAATGTAGCACCAAAGGTGCATCAAACATAAACAACAATGGATCACATCTTGAATTATGGAAAGGATCTAGAATTTTACCAAATCTTCCACAAACTTGAATCTTCTTCAAGAACACACAACCACAAGCCTTGATCTCTCACAATTGATGAAGAAAGTAGTGTTTAGGTTGAGGTTTAGCTCTAAATTCGTGAGGTTCAAGATGTGACTCACTAATTTTTGTGGAAGAAACAAGAGCTTTGAGTGAGGGGTTTGGAAGAGGTGAGGAGAGAAAGAGCAAGAGTTTTCTTGGCTATCAAAGCTTGAAAAATGAAGAGGGGAATGGCTCAATTTATAGGAGCTAGGCTTGGGAATTTTTGTGGTTTGGAGTTAGGATTGGAAAATAGAATTAGGCTTGGGAGATGGATTTGGAGCCAAAAAAGAGATCCAATGGTCTTGATGTAATCACATGAGGGTTTATGATCAAATGATGTAGGCAATCAAATACAAGAGCTAAGTCATGCTTCCCATGCTTGCAAATGATGTCAACACTTCCAAAAGCTGAAATTTGCCTTCATTTTTCCAAAGTCGCACTGGTGCAATCGGTTTACACTTTATGCAAATCTATTTACATTGCTGAAAAAGGCAAAATCTGGGGCAAAAACAGTTATGTAAATCGATTTGCACATTATGCAAATCGATTTGCACTGATGACAGAAGCAAAATCTGGGCAAAATCAGTTGTGTAAATCAATCTACACCTTATGCAAATCGATTTGCACAGTGAAATTGTTGAAAAATGCCCTTCTTGAAGGATACTTTGACTTGGTACCTATAAAACACAAACATACAAAAGCACAAGGCAATATTTTTGGTATTTTGGTTAGTAAAACAACATATGGAAGAAAAACATTGGTGTTTGATGATTCCTTTGCAGATGAATTGTACACAACATCACAAGTAGAGTTCTAAGTTGAAAACTTCTTAGTTGATGATTGATATGCAAATGATGTATGATCTTAGGGTCAAAAATTGGGGTATGACAGATGCCCCTATTTAAGTTTCTTCTATCCGGAGATGTGAGGGTTAAAATCCTCGGCTCGACGTAATTGAAGAGACTTAAATATAAAACACACAATTTTTGAACCTAAGGTATGATGCGATGCTAATGGATGCATCAAGTATGATTATGGAATAGAGAGAAATATAACACCACTGGGGAGATAAGAAAGGATTCCACTGGGGAAAAGGCATGTGTTATCCTGGAATGGCACTGGACTTCATGGGAGAAAGAAACAGTAAACAGAAGCTCCAAAAAACATGACTGAATTTGGAAAGGACATCTAGGAATGGCACTGGATAGAATGGATCACGATTTTCAAGAATAGCATTGAATAAAAGTGAAGACCACAACATCCGATAATAGCATTGAATGAAGTGAGAAAATGAATATCCAGGAATGGCACTAGATAAAGGAATCACGATATTCAAGAATAGCAGCGAATAAAGTGAAGATCACAACATCCGAGAATAGCATTGAATGAAGTGAGAAAATGAATATCCAGGAATGGCACTGAATAAGGTGAGAAACATCTTTCAGGAATGGCACTGACAGAAAGAAGAATCACAACACTCAGAAATGGCACTGAATGAGGGAAGAAATCACAATATCCAGGAACAGCACTGAATAAGGTGAGAGATATCTTTCAAGAATGGCACTGAAAGAAAGAAGAATCACAATACTCAGGAATGGCACTGAATGAGGTAAGGGATCACAATATCCAGGAACAACACTGAATAAAGAAAGAGACATCTAGGAATAGCACTAGACGGAGAAGACAAACGAGTATCTGTTTTTGGTAGGTGCCAAGTGAGTTGGACTTTGATCTCAAGGTAAGATGTTGATAACAACAAGACCTCAGAAGAATTTAAATGAGTATGAATTTGTTTCTATGCATGATGTTAAATTTTCTATGCATGATGAATGCTTAATGCAACGCAATAATTTGTGACGATTGAGGTAGACTCTTTTGTGAGGCACGATAGGAACTCTGATTCCTCAACATGGGAGCTCTGCCAACTCTGCTTATAAAGAAGATGCTTGGACACACTTCTTGTCACATTGGTAACTGTATCAGACTGGTGATCCTCTGAGAAGGACTGATAAAGTTGCTTGGGGATTACTGAAGAAGATTGCCCCTTATTGACTAATTGTTGCAAGTTAACTGATCATGGCTTCAGCTGAACTGTATTTGGGATGAACTGATCATGGCCTCAGTTCTTGAAATGCATGTTTGGATTGCTTGCCCCAGTATAAGTCTTGAAATGATATTCTGATCAACAAATCTTGACTGGACATCTGAACAACAGGATCTTGAAGTAATGTGCCCCTGATAGGATCACTGATCAAGTTTCTCGACAGTTTGAACTTCCTGAAATATGAGTGCTTACTTGCAAATAAAATGTTCATTCAAGAATGGTAATTTTAATGCAATGCTCAAAGCATATTTTTGAAATCAAAATCATTTTTGGAATGATGTTATTGATGTAAAGCAAAATGGAATCACTGGTCGAAACATAAAGGTTAAGACATTCAAAGTGAAAGATAAAGCAAAGATATGGTATCAAAACAAATGATTGGCAAATCTCTTGGGAGTCAGCTTACGCAACCTTGTTGTAGTATGCTTTCAAACAAACCTTGCTTCAATTAGGTCTTTTGAAGGTTTAACGTGGCTAGGTTCATGGTTTCAGAAACAAAGGATATAAGGCTCAAAATTTTTGATTGTACCCACCCCATCTTCGTGATGATCTCCAGTCCTAAAACTCAGTTAATTCAACTTAAGCATTCAGGTTCCAAGAGACTTCTGGATTTGCACCTTTGATAATGATGATACTTCACAAGCAAAGAGAACTTTTGAGATTGCAGTCACTTCTTCCTTTTGGTAGTCACAACATTGTGTTGTTCAGGAATTTATTGACTTCTCTTTTTTCATGCTTTTCTTTTGATATCCCTAACTTTTGCCTGAACTGTCTATTTTTGATTTTACAGTCAGCGGGCTTAGCAGGCTTTTCTTTGTATATATTTTTTTTGATACATTTTTTTTGAAAGATAGTGACTGCCTTGCTTAATGATTGATGAACCATCATTGGCTTTTGATTGACATCTCCAACATTTCTTTAATGTATGCGGAGGAACGCTTGCGATTGAAACCTTTGTTGAAAGGTGTACTGAATGATTCTCTTAAAATAGAATGCACAGCCAAATTAACTGAGAACTACCTTGCCCCAGGTTAAAAATGCGGGTTTTTCATACAAAAAGAAACACCAACTTCGAAGGCTCAGAAGGGTTGACAAGGGATTAACTTCCTTATTTCTCCAGTGTTTGGGAATTGAAACAATGCCTGTACTTCATCAACAAAGTTTTATTTGAAAGCATACAATTCAACAACTTGGGT
Organism: Vicia villosa; assembly: GCF_029867415.1. Lineage (NCBI taxonomy): Eukaryota > Viridiplantae > Streptophyta > Magnoliopsida > Fabales > Fabaceae > Vicia > Vicia villosa. Next base: position 45,011,751 of record NC_081184.1, read on the forward strand.
ATTTCGTTGTCATCATCCTCCCTCCAATCTTAGTCTAAAACACAAGTTTGATAGAGAATAGCATATGGAAGAAATTTTTTTGTAAAAGAAGGTATAAACATAAACATAGTGGATGTGAATGAATTCAAAATATGCAATGCTCATTTCATTAAACTTAACATTCAGAAACAAACAAAGTCCAAAAGTAAACAGCACAATAAAGGAAATACAAAACAGTACAGAAACAAGGCCCAGTGACTAATCAGCAACCAAGATGAGCTATCTCGTCTGAAACACTTGGCTTTAGGAAAATCGGGCTTTGACTTGTCTTCAGCCACTCTGATCTGGTAAAGGATTGGTGACAACATTGGGACCAACATCTCTAAAAGAGAGCATCTTTGATCTCACCAACTCTTTGTTAGAACAAGATTTGTTCTGATCAATATTCTTAGTTTTGATGATAACAAGGATATGAATTTTGGATGAGATAATGTGGTACTCTAATACACTGCAATTTCCCTTTTAGGAAATATATAAAGAGTATGCACAAATCAGCGCTCAAAAGCTTTGACTCAGAAGGTTCAGCATGCAACATCAGAACATGGTTTGGCAAGACATCAGAAGATGGTCAAAGCAGAATCAGAACATGGGTTTATGGAAGCATCAGAAGAACTTGAGTTCAGAAGCAGAAGCACTGAAGTTCTCATGGTATCACGCTCAGAAGCACTTCAAGGTCAGAAGACAAGAAGATGCTCTGCACCAAGCTGTTTGACTCTAATGATATTCAAACGTTGTATACACAAACATCAGATTAGAAGCAAGTACAAGATGGCAGGCTACGCTGACTGACAAAAGGAACGTTAGAAGCTATTAAAGGCAACGTCAGTAGACACAGCATAAACAAGGCTCGAGGTAGTTGACAAAAGAGTGAAACATTAAATGCAATGCTGTACGGAATACGCAAAGCATTAAATGCTCCCAACGGTCATCTTCTCAAGTGCCTATAAATATGAAGTTCTAATGAGAAGCAAGGTTACCGATTCTAACCAACACTGCTGATAATTAACTTGCTGAAACGCTGTTCAAATCAAAGCTTACAAACTTCATCTTCATCAAAGCTCACTACATTGCTGTTGTAATATATTAGTGAGATTAAGCTTAAACTTTAAGAGAAATATCACTGTTGTGATTATAGCTTTTCAGAAGCATTGTAATACTCTTAGAATTTGATTACATTAATTTGTAAGTAACTAGAGTGATCAAGTGTGATCAGGATACTCTAGGAAGTCTTAGCTTGTGTCTAAGCAGTTGTAACTAGAGTGATCACGTGGTGGTCAGGATACTCTAGAAAGTCTTAGCTTGTGTCTAAGCAATTGTTCCTAGAGTGATCAGGTTGTGATCAGGATACTCTAGACGACTTAGTCGCGGGCTAAGTGGAAAACCATTGTAATCTGTTGAGATTAGTGGATTAAATCCTCAGGTGAGGTAAATCACTCCAAGGGGGTGGACTGGAGTAGTTTAGTTAACAACGAACCAGGATAAAAATAACTGTGCAAATTGTTTTTATCGTTCAAGTTTTTAGACTACACTTATTCAAACCCCCCCCTTTCTAAGTGTTTTTCTATCCTTCAATTGGCATCAGACCGCCGGTTCAAGGTGCAAGCACTTAACCGTGTTTAGAAAAGATTCAGGAAGAGAAAAATGCTTCAGTAAAAGATGGCTGGTGAAATTCCAACAAACCCACCTGCATCTACATCTGGCTCTGCTGAGCAATATAATGGTAACAATGGTTATACTAGACCACCAGTATTTGATGGTGAAAACTTTGAATACTGGAAAGATAAACTGGAAAGTTACTTTCTTGGTCTAGATGGTGAACTATGGGATCTTCTGATGGATGGTTACAAACATCCAGTGAAAGCTAGTGGCGTAAAGCTTACGAGGCAAGAAATGGATGATGATCAGAAGAAGCTTTTCAAGAATCATCATAAATGTAGGACTGTTTTGCTGAATGCTATCTCTCATGCTGAGTATGAGAATCCCAAGAAGAAGTTTCATAAGAAGAAAGGTCTTATGGCAACATGGGATGATTCTGAATCAGAATCAGAATCAGACTCTGAAGCAGAGCAAGCCAACTTCGCGCTGATGGCTACAGAAGATGATGGATCAGAATCTACAACAGAATCAGATTCTGAAGAGGTATTTTCTGAACTATCTAGAGAAGAGTTAGTTTCCAGTTTAACAGAACTTCTGGAACTCAAGGCTCATCTTAGTATCAAATACAAAAAGCTGAAGAAGCATTTGAATTTGAAACTAAGAAGCTGGAAGTGGAAAACTCTGAACTGAAGGAAAAAGTTTTAAATCTATCCAAAGATAGTGGATCTCCTTCTGAAACAGAAAAATCCATTCTGAGTCTCAATCATATTCTGAAAGAATATGACTCGAGCTTCAGAAAGTTCTTATCTAGAAGTATTGGCAGAAGTCATCTTGCTTCTATGATATTTGGTGTTTCTGGAAACAAAAGGTTTGGTTTTGGCTATGAGGGTGATACCTCACATAAATTTGAACCTATTGATGATCTGAAGATCACATACAAGCCATTGTATGATCAGTTCAAATATGGCCATGCACATGATATTAGGCTCACTTCACATGCACAGAGCTTTAACACTGTTCACACCAAGAAGCATGTGACACATCTTAAGAAATATCATGCTGACAAACCTAAAGAATATCATGCTGTTCCTCCTGTTAAATATTATGCTAAACCCAAGTTCAATCAAAACTTAAGGAGAACTAACAAGAAAGGACCCAAGAAATTGTGGGTACCTAAGGAGAAGATAATTTCTGTTGCAGATATCCTTGGCTGCAAAGAAGACAAAGCACAACATGTCATGGTACCTGGACTCTGGGTGCTCGCGACACATGACGGGAAGAAGGTCTACATTCCAAGACCTGGTGCTTAAACCAGGTGGAGAAGTCAAGTTTGGAGGAGATCAGAAGGGCAAAATCATTGGCTCTGGAATCATAAGTCTTGGTAACTCTCCTTCCATAACTAATGTACTTCTTGTAGAAGAATTAACGCATAACTTATTATCCATAAGTCAATTAAGTGACAATGGTTATGATATAATCTTCAATCAAAAGTCTTGCAAGGCTGTAAGTCAGAAGGATGGCTCAATCCTATTTACAGGCAAGAGAAAGAACAACATTTATAAGATTGATCTTTCAGATCTTGAGAAGCAGAAGGTGACTTGCCTTATGTCTGTTTCTGAAGAGCAATGGGTCTGGCACAAAAGATTAGGTCATGCTAGTTTGAGAAAGATTTCTCAGATTAACAAACTAAATCTGGTCAGAGGACTCCCAAATCTGAAATACAAATCAGATGCTCTTTGTGAAGCATGTCAGAAGGGCAAGTTCTCCAAACCTGCATTCAAGTCTAAGAATGTTGTTTCTTCCTCAAGGCCGCTAGAACTCTTGCACATTGATCTGTTTGGCCCAGTCAAAACAGCATCTGTCAGAGGAAAGAAATATGGATTAGTCATCGTAGATAATTATAGCCGCTGGACATGGGTAAAGTTCTTAAAACACAAGGATGAGTCTCATTCAGTGTTCTTTGAATTCTGCACTCAGATACAATCTAAGAAAGAGTGCAAAATCATAAAGGTTAGAAGTGATCATGGTGGTGAATTTGAGAACAAATTCTTTGAGGAGTTCTTCAAAGGAAATGGCATTGCCCATGATTTCTCTTGTCCTAGAACTCCACAGAAAAATGGAGTTGTAGAGCGAAAGAATAGGACTCTACAAGAAATGGCCAGAACCATGATCAATGAAACCAATATGGCTAAGCATTTCTGGGCAGAAGCAATAAACACTGCATGTTACATTCAGAATAGAATCTCTATCAGACCTATTCTAAATAAGACTCCTTATGAATTATGGAAGAACAGAAAGCCCAACATTTCATATTTTCATCCTTTTGGATGTGTGTGTTTCATTCTGAATACTAAAGATCATATTGGTAAGTTTGATTCTAAAGCACAAAAGTGTTTCCTTCTTGGATATTCTGAACGCTCTAAAGGCTACAGAGTATACAATACTGAAACATTGATTGTAGAAGAATCAATCAATATCAGGTTTGATGATAAGCTTGGTCTTGAAAAACCAAAGAAGCTTGAGAATTTTGCAGATATAGATATTGTAATATTAGAAGCTGTAGAACCAAGAAGCAAAGCTGCAGAAGCTGGAAGTGTCAGAAGTAATGGATCAGAAGATCAAGTTGCTGCATCTTTAGAGAATCTCAAGATTTCTGAAGAGCCAACAGTCAGAAGATCACTCAGACTTGCATCAGCTCATTCAGAAGATGAAATTCTTGGAAAGAAAGATGATCCTATCAGAACAAGATCCTTTCTAAAGAATGACTATCAGAAGTAGTGATCAGAATCAGAAGATGTATAGTCTATTCAGAACAACACAGCTGTCATCAATGTGTGTCTGAGAATGAACACGTGTATGTAAGGTTAGTAAAAAGCGTGAAGAATCTGATGGGACGCCGTCCTAGGTAACTGTGTTAAATCATTTCGCTTACCACGTTTTCTCACCTAACTTCACTCATCATTTAATGCAATTGATTTCTTTTGATTCTGTAACTGTTCATTCTCAAAATTTTATTGTATTCCTTTTTCTCAAATCCGTCTCTATAAATTCTTTTCAAATCATATCGTTTATCTTTTTCGCTCCCATTCTCTCTTTCTTCTTGCATACTTTGTTGAAAACTTTTTAGTTTCTTCTAAAACCCTAAACGAAAACCCTGAATTTGTTCTTCTTATTTGTTCGTTCTGTTTCAATGGCTGCTTCTTCATCTCAAAATGTTGGTTCATCTGCTCCTCTCCATCTTCAAGAAGGAGAAAATCAGCAACTCACTCCGGTTGTTGCGTGCTCCATTCCTAAGGATGAATTGGAAGTTCTATGTGAACTCATGGTTGATTTTGATAACATTGAAGAACACCAATATCATCTTAAAGAAGATATCATCTTTCATGGATGGACTTCACTGTTCGCTGAGTTATGTGGACCAGTCTATCCAGATCTTGTCAAGGAATTCTGGGTGCATGCAGTTGTCGCCCCCAAATCGATCTTGTCTTTCGTCCATGGAAAGTTTGCGGTAGTGACTGAGAACATCCTAAGAATGATGTTTGATCTGAGAAACCCTGAAGGGGTTTTTGAAATCGATCAAAGTGCTGATTGGAAAGTTGTATTATCTACTCTCTACACAGATGTAAATGAAACAAAGCATGTCAAGGACATGAGACACCTCTACAAAATCTGGACCAAGATTCTTCTTGGGTGTTTCTATGACAGGAAGAGTACGCATGCTGCAGACTTCGTCAACAATGAGCAAAAATACATTCTGTATTGCATTGCCACTAAGAAGAAGGTTGATGCTATCTACATTATCTTCAACCATTTGTGGAAGGCTGTGAGGGATTCCATAAATGCCTTCAGAGAAAAAAGTTGTACCACTATTCCTTTTGGTAGAATCATCACAAATCTTCTGGTTCATTCCAAGATTGTTGAGAACCTGGAAACTGAAGGTATTATCAAAGACCTTGCTGTTACCTCTGGGAGTTGCCTGAATGCTCTCACTTTAAAGAAGATGAAGGTGATTGATACTATCATCAAAACTCCCCAACCTCTTGCTGGAACAAGAATCAGAAGAGAACCCGTTCTAGCTGAATTTGAAACCTTCTTCAATAGTGAGGTACCAGGAGTCAGAACTAGGTATCTGAAGTTACTAAAAGAAGATGAAGGTGTTAAAGGTCAAGAGAAAGGTGCTCCTGCTAAAGTAAACCGCAAGAAGGAAGGAAGAACCAAGAGAAAATTTGATCATCCTTCTGTTAATCAGGTGAAGGTAGCTCAGAAAGTTGCTGCTACCATTGTGAAAGAAGTGGTTCCAGAAGAAGTCATTGCAAAGGTTGTTAAGGCTGTCTCAGTTGAATTTGAGAAAAATAAGAAGGAGGCTGAGAAGAAGAAGAAGAAGTCAAATAACAATGTTGAGATTGTTAAAGTTGTTGAGAAGGAGAAAATCAGAAAAAGGAAGCTAATAATTCATGACTCCGATGAAGAAGATGATGTTCAAGAGGCTGTGAATCAGCAGGAAGCTCTGGAGACCGTCAGAAGAAGAGAAATCTCTCGCGGCAAAACAAAGGTTGTTGAAGAGCCGAAGGGTAAGAAGCAGAAGAAGCTTGAGGCTGTGGTCAAAGCTGTTCAGAAGGTATCCAAAGGTATACATATCTCTGAACCTGATTCTACTCCTTCTTTACGTTCAGAAGTTGGACCAATAGCAGTTGCCCCTATCCCTGAACCAGAAATAGCCCCATCAGAATCACCTATAAACATCCATGTTCTTACACCTCCATCTTCTCCTGTAACCATTCCTTCTTCTCCACTCACCATCAATCCTGTTTTGGATATACCACCCCTTCAAACTCTCTTTCCACCTCACACAAATATCTCCATCTCTCAACCTCCTCCCTATGCAAACTTTGAATCCATTCCTTCCACCTCTCAAAACAACCAAAGTGGTTCTGATCTTCCAAACTCTGCATCACATGAGCAACTGCTCCGTGACTGCAACTACACTCCAAAGCCTTGTCCTGAAGCTGAACTGGTTGTGTTAGAGTCTGATAATGAAGCAGAATCTTCTTATAGGTTGGATAGAGAGCCTCAACCCTATTCTGTCCCTGACCCTGTTTCTTCTCGAACCATTATAAAATCCCGCCTAGTCTACCCTATTGGTGTAACTTTTGAAAAGGTAAAGAGGAATCTCAGAAGTATCTTTGATACCCTCAGAATTGCTGAAAGTTCTGGCTTGAATAACGTCGCTATGCGGAAGTTCTGGAGAATCTTACGCAGAGAAACAGATGCGTACTTTATAGAACTTCAGGAAGCTTGCGTAGAAGCTGCTCCACGGCCTCGTGGAATTCTGAGAAGTTATGAAGAATTCTGGTTTGCTCGTCTCGAAGGGAGACATATCTTTGAGGAGAAGCCCTTTATGGATGAATTGGAAGAAGCAAGACTTGCTGCTGCAATGGAAGATAACCCTTGCAGGGAAATTGTGGTCTGGAGACCTCAATATCCTGTTCTGCTCAGAGACTTCAAGACTCTCTTTGACTTTCTGAGGGAAAACCCTTCTAAGAAAGACCCAAGCTTGGTCATTCCAGAAGTTGTTGACCCACCTGAAGTTGAAGGTCCTTTTGCCCCTAGGAATCTAGCTGCCATTCTTCAGGCACTTGAGAATGGAGATTCTGAGATTCCGGCTGCAGAATATGAAGATGCTTCTATGCAAGAAGCAGATGTAGAAGATCATGTTGCTGAAACAGTTCCTGTTGAGGAAAACCCTGCAAATGATCTATCAATGGAAGCTACAGATCGCAATGCCATCCCTGTGGATAGAAGCCGTGAAGCTTCTTCTGATGAACCTTACCGTCTTGCAAGGACTCTAGAAGTTATTCAGAAGAACCAGGATGAGCAAAGCTCAGTCAATGTTGAGTTTAGAGCTTTCATGGAGAGGCAGAATGAGCACAACAATGGGGTTCAAGATATGCTGGCCAAGATCTTGTCGAAGCTAGGGTCATCTTAGATTGAGTCTTAGTTGTTTTGTTTTCTTTTTTTGCTTTGCTGCATCTGTTTTGTGCATCTTCTCTTGCTTATCCTCTTGTACTTCTGTACTTCTGTCTTCTTGAGCCTAAATGAAAGTTATCTTTTTCTTCCATCTGTTTCCTTTTGTTTTTCATCTGAATCTTTTATGTTTTTGATGTTATGACAAAAAGGGGGAGAAATATGTGGATAAATGATCTGATTTATTTTTATCAGTTGCTAGGAGAAAGGCTCCACTTGTCTAACAGAACTTGCAAAGTTCTATGCTTTAAGTTTTGTTCTTGCAGGAATTAAAGATCCTCTTTAAAGCTCAACATGAGAAGCAAAATCATGAGGAGAAGCAATTCTAAAGAATCAAGCTCTTGGATTCTTGAAGCAAGCTGAGTGCTATGAAGCTTCAGAATCAGAAGCAAGAAGCAAGAAGGAAGAATGTTCAGACATTTTGATGATAGAATATGCTCTGAAACATTATTTCCATTTATTCTGATACATATTATGTGGCTCTGATACATATTATGTGTTCTGAAACATATTCTATGTTCTGACTCATTCATGCTGACTTTTGTCGTTTAGTTTTGTTCTGTAACATTTCAGGATGTAGAGATGCTCTGATGATGCTCTGTTACATTCAACAATGTTCTGATACAATCTAGCATGAAGTGATGTAAGAAGAAATTCAAGCTCTGAAGCTGTCCGATGGAAGCAAGAATAAGAAGCTAAGAATGTTCTGAAGATCAAAGAAATTTAAGTTCTGAAGCTGTCCGATGGAAGCAAGAATCAGAAGCTGTGAATGTTCTGAGGATCTAAAGAAATTCAAAGTTCTGAAGCTGTCCTATGGAAGCAAGAATCAGAAGTCATGAATGTTCTGAAGATCAAGCATATGTGAACGTCTCTACTGAAATACTCAGGGAAGTCTTTTATTATTAAAATTCTTCTAGTATTTATTTCAGGGGGAGATTATCTATCTCAGGGGGAGACATATTCACATGCTTATGCTTTAGCTGTGTAATTGTCTTTAGCCGTCTGCTCTTTCTGATCGCAAATTCATATCATTTATATATATTTTTGTCATCATCAAAAAGGGGGAGATTGTTAGAACAAGATTTGTTCTGATCAATATTCTTAGTTTTGATGATAACAAGGATATGAATTTTGGATGAGATAATGTGGTACTCTAATACACTACAATTTCCCTTTCAGAAAATATATAAAGAGTATGCACAAATCAGCGCTCAGAAGCTTTGACTCAGAAGGTTCAACATGCAACATCAGAACATGGTCTGGCAAGACATCAGAAGATGGTCAAAGCAGAATCAGAACATGGGTTTATGGAAGCATCAGAAGAACTTGAGTTCAGAAGCAGAAGCACTGAAGTTCTCATGGTATCACGCTCAGGAGCACTTCAAGGTCAGAAGACAAGAAGATGCTCTGCACCAAGCTGTTTGACTCTGATGATATTCAAACATTGTATACACAAACATTAGATCAGAAGCAAGTACAAGATGGCAGGCTACGCTGACTGACAAAAGGAACGTTAGAAGCTATTAAAGGCAACGTCAGTAGACACAGCGTAAACAAGGCTCGAGGTAGTTGACAAAAGAGTGAAACATTAAATGCAATGCTGTACGGAATACGCAAAGCATTAAATGCTCCCAACGGTCATCTTCTCAAGTGCCTATAAATATGAAGTTCTGATGAGAAGCAAGGTTACCGATTCTAACCAACACTGCTGATAATTAACTTGCTGAAACGCTGTTCAAATCAAAGCTCACAAACTTCATCTTCATCAAAGCTCACTACATTGCTGTTGTAATATATTAGTGAGATTAAGCTTAAACTTTAAGAGAAATATCACTGTTGTGATTATAGCTTTTCAGAAGCATTGTAATACTCTTAGAATTTGATTACATTAATTTGTAAGTAACTAGAGTGATCAAGTGTGATCAGGATACTCTAGGAAGTCTTAGCTTGTGTCTAAGCAGTTGTAACTAGAGTGATCACGTGGTGGTCAGGATACTCTAGAAAGTCTTAGCTTGTGTCTAAGCAATTGTTCCTAGAGTGATCAGGTTGTGATCAGGATACTCTAGAAGACTTAGTCGCGGGCTAAGTGGAAAACCATTGTAATCTGTTGAGATTAGTGGATTAATTCCTCAGGTGAGGTAAATCACTCCAAGGGGGTGGACTGGAGTAGTTTAGTTAACAACGAACCAGGATAAAAATAACTGTGCAAATTGTTTTTATCGTTCAATTTTTTAGACTACACTTATTCAAACCCCCCCTTTCTAAGTGTTTTTCTATCCTTCACTCTTGATCTCTAGTCTTCAAAGCATAACAACCTTCTAAATCATGGCCAGCACCACCCTGATGGAATTCACAATGAAGATCAGGTCGGAATCCTTTTGAGGGAGGGTTTCGAGGAGGAGGCATAACTCTTGTTATGATCAACCCTTTCCGATCCAACGCGGGATATAGTTCAGTGTAAGTCATGGGAATAGGATCATAAGTTGTCCTACCAAGAATCTGATTTTGTTTCTTCTTCTTATTACCTTGAGAAGGAACAGACAATGGACGTTGATGCAGGGTCCTATGAAGCACTGATTGAGGAAAGCAAACAAGCGTTTCCTTCTCTACTCCAAAATATGAATCACATGACGTAACCGATGGTTTCCCCTGATTTGGAGTAGCAACTGAAAAGGCTAGAGGAGTATCCACTTGCTTTGTATCAATCGGAGGAATGTTGCATTCTCTCTTCAACAAGACTTGCAGGATTTCCAGAATCTGATCCATCTGGCTTTTCAACTGGCTAACCTCTGCTCTTATCAACTCTTGGTCTTGTTGAAGTTCTTCCATACTTTTCAGATACATGCTTCTAGTTCAATGTGTCGAGGAATCATCTTGACAGATAAGCAAACCACTCTGAAGATGGAGACAGACGAGAATAAGTTTTCTGGACAACCTGGATGTATGTATGCAAATGATGCAATTGCTGTTTTTTGTTTTTTATTTATTTGATTTTCAAAGAATTCAAGTTATTAATTTTTAAACATCAAAACATGAAGGAGGTAAATCCTATATTGGATCAAAGCTTTGATCAAGTTATCATCAAGATCAATCATCCATTTTGGTGGATTAAGGTTTTCACCCCATCGACACCCAAGATCCATTGAGTTTGATGAAACTTATGATGTTTACAAAGAAAGACCTATGAGTTCCTTGGAAATCAAATGAATGCATGGATGCATGGTTTATGCATCAATCACAATCAAGATCACACATGGCCGCACGAACAAAGTCCAAAGGTTCGACGTCACGAGCATGGAGTCAAAGTTAAGAACCACCCACAAAGGTATGTACTAGGGAATTTTGTACCTGCCGAACGGGTTCTACAAAGGTTCCCAGAGTTTTCAATATTCTATCGGATACTACCGGCACGCACAATTGCTCATGGGCGCCAATAATATGCCTAAGAAGACCTCGTCTGAGCGTAGCCTCGCATGACAACAAGCTCAAATTGGTACTCGAACTTGTTTCTGCGCTACATCCTAAAAAGGCTTAGATGGGTTAAAAGGGTTCTAGGCCATTCAGCTTCTACAGACACTCACTATTGAGGCCTCCACTGATTGGGGTTCCACCATATGATGCTCATGTTAAGGATTGCTCCTGACATGCAACTATTGGTCTTACCACCTCCTATCTCAAGTTACTCACCAAAGTCCGGGTTAGGACTTTATCTCATCACAGAGGAACCATCGAGCACCAAAAAGAAAAAAAGAAAAACAAACAAAGCACACAATAATATATACAGGTAAAAACACACAGATAAACAAAAATAGGCTTAACACACTTAAAACTGGATCCCCAGTGAAGTCGCCATGAAAATCTGAGATCGAAGCCATAGGATTGACTCGACTCAATATTTCAGTGAAAGTCGCCACCGCGCTTTATTATTTCCAAAGGAAAAGGGAAAAGAACGAAAAAACCCAAAGTTTGTTTTTAAAACAAAAAGAGATCTTAGGTACGTGTGTTGATTATACAAGGGGAAGGTTTTAAGCACCCCTCATATCTGTGGTACTCCATAGGAACCTTTTAGAAAATCTGTGTCGTGTGTGCTAAAAAAGGGGTTTGTTTTATTTTAAAATAAGCGCGGCAAAACGTTAAGCCTTGTGCCTACATACCTCCTCGGTGCAATGGAGAAGTCAGAGCTAATGTAGTTCCGCTTAAAGGGAAAACATTTAAAACGAATAAACACTTTATCATCGTCAGAGAGAAATACTCAGACACTGATCCTGAGCATGAGAACAAACGATTTCTTTGCATCGCAAATGAAAGAAGGGCTCCAACTCGAATAAAATCAACGAGTATGCCACTAGCTCTCTCACGCGGAAAAGATCTCATTATATCAATCAATTTCAAACTCGTGGGGTATCGCCACTCGTTTCAACGATTAGTCGTGTCTAAGCTTTTTGAAGAAAAAGGCCACTAAGGGCAAAAGATATTTTTAAAGAAAGGTTTTAAAAAGGTTGCAAACATAAGAAGGTTTTGTAAAAAGGGAGAAGATTTTGAAAATTAAAGAAGGGGAGGAGATGAAGAGGCTATCCTATTGCGTAAAATAAAAGCTAAGGAAAAGAGCGGTCTAACCGAAATAAGAAGCCAACACTTGAAATTAAGAGTCAAGGTAGATTTCCCATCCTTTGGACTTATCAATACCAAACCAACACATTATCACTTGGGGATCCAGATGAACTTATTATCTTTAGCACCACTTTGCATTAAGCACATTAAAATTCTGACGGAAATCGGGCAGAGTAAAGTCTGTTTTCGGGTAAAATCCTTATATCAATGCCTTGGAATTAGCCATCAAGGACTTTCAAGGAAATACCTGCATGCACAAACAGACAACAATCCAATGCCAGACAGACAGAATAACAGCAGAGTAATAACGGAATAAGGGTCTAGAGATACTAAGTCCATAAGTCCGAATCTCCAAATTGCTCGGGATAGTAACCAATAGTCCGAAAAAGAGCCTTAGGTGTTTTTTAGATTTTTGTTGTTTATTAGTGTTTTAGCATAAAAGTAAAGTATGGTCCAAGTGGACAAAAGAAAAATAGCGGAAGCATAAACATATGTCCAAATGGACAAAGAAAAAATAGCGGAATATAAACGTCCAAATGGACAAAGAGAAAACAACGGAAACATAAACATGATGAAATGATAAAATAAAGCGATAAAGCGAAAGATAAAGAGCGATATAATAAATTGCGGAAATTAAAGTTAATTATTAGATGTTAAAGATAACCATCTTGAAACTTGTCAAGTATAATATCAAAGTTAGTAATGAAGATCGATGGTGAGTGAAGGATGTTCTCGGATTTAAATTCAATGGAAATTTATCAGAATCCTGATAAAATCATAGCGACTACACGATAAACTTCCATAAGTCATAAATCAGCCGCATACAATTCTCTTCCATATTTGATCTTTTTTTATTCGGGACACGAAATATTGCGCTATGTTAAGTAGATCGCCAAGTGATTTATGTAGAAATCACCCTACAACGAGGCCGGTCAAAACTTTATATGCTAATGCATGCGAGAGAAGTGATATGTAGATCACTCTCCAAAAGCAATACCGCACGAAAAGAAAAATAGGGAGCGATCTCGTTTTTACCAAGAATCCATAAGAATTCTCAAGGTATCAAAGACTTTCATCGATCAAAAGAAAAAGAAATAAAAGATGGAACCACATTCAAAAGCTCCTTTCATCCATAGTTTCAATCACTTAATATTGCGGATTCGGATTCTCATCCTATCGACGCCCTAAGTCCATTGAAATTAGAGAGAAATTAGGCCTCTAACTTGTGATTAAAAGAAAATATCAAAAGAAAGGAGTAGAAGATGAGTTAGAACCAAAAACAAGTCAAAAAAGGCAAAAAAACACATTCTGCTCAGATGTAAATCGACTTGCACAGAGTGTAAATCGATTTGCATAACTCTGTTTTCAAATCTGCGTAGTTTTTTAGTTATGTAAATCGATTTGCACCAGATGTAAATCGATTTGCACAACACAGTTTTTCAAAAAAACAGCAAATTAAGAGAAGAAAACTTGTTTAAACATAAAACCAAACACCTTGTGATCTTGGATCAATTTGTGCACGAAAATGTATCAAGTAAGCAAGCAAAACTCATCAATGTAGCACCAAAGGTGCATCAAACATAAACAACAATGGATCACATCTTGAATTATGGAAAGGATCTAGAATTTTACCAAATCTTCCACAAACTTTGAATCTTCTTCAAGAACACACAACCACAAGCCTTAATCTCTCACAATTGATGAAGAAAGTAGTGTCTAGGTTGAGGTTTAGCTCTAAATTAGTGAGGTTCAACATGTGACTCACTAATTTTTGTGGAAGAAACAAGAGCTTTGAGTGAGGGGTTTGGAAGAGGTGAGGAGAGAAAGAGCAAGAGTTTTCTTGGCTATCAAAGCTTGAAAAATGAAGAGGGGAATGACTCAACTTATAGGAGCTAGGCTTGGGAATTTTTGTGGTTTGGAGTGTTGCACCCCAAAATTTTCCCATCTAATTATTCTTAATTGGCTTACATATCTCATTTATTTGCATTTTTAGGTCATAAATAAAATCACGCATTCGTTAATAGTTTGAAGTGAGATTGAGGATCTTGGGTGTAAGGACTCCTTTATGGCTTTTAATAATTATTCACATGCGGAACAAGATATGTTGAGTCATTCTCCGACTCTATTTTTCTAATTCTATCTCTCACCAATTCAAGGGGTTCCTACAACCGATTAAGGTACAAGAAATGAATCATGGTTTGTGCAGTAAAACGATAATGCGTTCGTTTATTTTGGGTATATCAAACCAATGTCTTATGCATATCAAGTTTGTTTCAAGTACAAATATTGGGAGAAAGTGAAGGCATACTTGAATTTGAGAGAGAAAGGAGCTTTATGAAATATTCAAGGGACCTCACTTCGACTTTGTTTCAATCACTAGCTGCACCATAAACCCATTCAAATATGTCTAAAATCAAATTCATACATTTCAAAAATCCATTCATTACAAATTTCCAAACTTCATTACAAAAATATTCTTACATCACATTTATTACAAGTCCATACAACATCCATTACAAATCCTAATATCCATCAAGAGTTCCCTACAAAGATTCATCTATAGGTTCTCAAATAGAAGGAGTTTTCAATCTTTCAAGTGCAATACTGTTTCAGGAACATTCATTCAAATATAAATGTATCACAGTGTACCTATATTCACAATATTTAAATTTCAAAGTGGTAAGAAGTTAAACATCGAGCAGAACAGCAGGGGTCCAATTCACTAGTGCCCTATTTAACTTCATGAAGTTTCTGATGCGAAAGCCGAAGTCAGTAACGATGTTGCCAAGTTTGATTTGTTTCTCAAGCTCAAGCGAGGAGAAAAAACAAGAGAAGTTCATGGCAGCCCTGCACAACCAAGTAGGAAATTCATCAATGAGAAAAAGATAACAAATTGCATCAAACCAAAATCCATTCACAACAGTCCAGCATACACAAACAGAAATCAATTCAGAACTTGCAGCCAAACACTTACACATTAAAAAAAAAACAGCACCAAACTCACCTCAAACTCCCTACACTATAACTACCATTTCCTAACAGTTTGTTATTAACCTATAACCGTTTCCTAACTAACTAACAGATTATTACAGAAATTCTCCAACTGCCAAAACTAACTTCTAACCAACTTTCATACAATCCTAACAACCTCCAACAGAAATATAACAAACTGCTAACTGCAAAATCAGAAACTAACTAACCTATATAACAGGGCCTTCTCCACCATTTCTGTTTCCGCACCTTCACACAATCTTCACCACTTTCTCTTCACTTCATCACCATCTTCACTTCTCTGCTCCACCATTCTCATTCCTCCATCTTCATATCTCACTTTCTGAATTCAGAACTCTAGATTCTTCATTCATCATCATCCTCACTTCCATTCATTCACCACCATTCAATATCTCCTCCACCACTTCTCACCCTTCATCATCACCCTCATCATCTTCATTCTCTCTGAAACTTCTGACTCACGATCCCTTCACCATTTTCACACTTCATCTTCACTTCACTTCTCACTCTCTCCCTCTCCATCATTCTTCACTTCTCAGACTTCATTCACTCTGTTTCCATCTCCTCCACTTCATCACATCACCTTCAGCAACACCGCATCTTCATCTTCTCTACCATTTTTGTTCATTCACCTTCACCACTTCTCAACATTCCTCAATCTTCATCATTACCCTAACAGAAAATCGACAACAGAATTCACAATAAAAAAGGAGGAAGATCTCAGAAGAAAAAAAAGAGATGATAATCAAGTCTGGAGACTCACCGTGACAATCACATGAAGAAGACTCAAGAACTTTCTTCATCGATTCAATAATCACCAACAACCTCAACCTTCAACAACTTCTCTACACTGCAACGTCTTTCAATCAAGGAATATCCTCGTCGATCACCTCCCTGCTTCGACGCGACAAATCAACACCTTCACGTTGAACATCTGTTCTTTGCAATCGCGGCTTCAATCACATAATCATCATCGATCTCCAATCAGCTTCAACCTCCATCGCTGCAAACAACACACATGAAATCTGGCCGCCGCGAGTTGTTTGAGAAAGAGAAGAAGCGTCGTTTGAGAGTCTGAGAGCAAGAGGCGAGAGAACTTCGAAGTTGATTCGGGATTGATCGATGGCAGAGACTGGTTAATTGAATCACGGTGGAGGTGAAAGAATTTCTCCGGCCGCCGCGTTTTGAATGAGAAGAGGGAAGAAGGAAGTCATTCACGTGAAATCCCAAAGGTCACACAAATCAAACCCTAAATCCCTTTTTCTTCTTTCTTAATTTAATTTAATTTAGAATTTCTTTTATTTTTTAATTGATAAAAATCTGGTTGAAGATAATCTGAATTGGATCAACAATCTTAGGCTACGAATTGCTATATCATATCCCCTTTAAGCCCATGTTGCGCCATTTTTGGCAAGCAAAATCTGAGCAAAAAACGCCCTTTTGGGCTATTCTGGTTGGCCCTGCGCCCCTGCTATTCACCATCCCTAATTTCAGTCCACACCCCCCTGTGTCCAATACTAGAATTTAGATGTTAATTAGATTTTTTACCTTTTCTTTGAGTAATTGAAATGCTAATTTTCTCCCTCTTATTTTAGACTTTAGTACATAATTTTCCACATAAAAAAAGATCACAAAAATATTAGTTTAGGCTATTATTGTAATTCTTTTGCTTAATTCGAATACTTTTTCTCATGTAAAATTCTCATAAAAATAGTATCTTTAAATTCATTTTCGCACTACTTTTTGAATCATTTGTTTCATGTTTGGTGCTATATTTTCAAGTCATTTCTTTTAGTCAATTTTGCACTAATTTTGTATCATTGTTTACTTGTACTTTTTTACTTGTAACTGTGACTTCATCTTGTGTGTTCCCATAATCTTAGGACTCATAATTCATAACTTTTAGGTTAGTCTTCCCTTTGATAATCCTATAAATTTAGGTAGAACTTTTAATTAGACAATTTAGGACTTAGAATCATTTTTAGATTAGGTTCTTTTCCTTTTCAACTTTAAAACATCTAAGAAAGGACGACGCGAATCATGCTAATGCTCTTTTTTTAGTGGGAAAGAAATGATTGGGGCGTAGGCCCCGATGTATGTTCTTTTCTACTTAGTGGGAGAAATGATTGAGGCGTAGGCCTCGATGTATGTTCTTACCCGCTATTTAGAGAAATGATTGAGGCGTAGGCTTTGATGTATTTCTCTAATTTCTAAATACTTAAACTTTTAAGGCATGATTCAAGTCACAAATAAGTTCCCCTTAAAAGACACCCAACCAAAAAACACTTAAAACACTTAATAAAGGCTCAGACCTAAACAAAGTAAGGAAGTGATGCGAAGCCTTGTAGTGGGTTTTGTCCATCATGGAATTACACCTAAAAAATACAAACCAATTTTCATTTTTCTCTCTCTTGCCTCCGAGGCATTCTTTCTCTTGCCTTCAGGGCATTCTTTCTCCTAATCGGACACGTTATTTCCGCTCCATTCCCAGCTTAAGACTCCAGAGGTCGAGCAGCGGAGTGCGAATGTAACTGTTCAACTAAAAAACACAAAAACAAACAAAAACTAAAGAGCCGAACTACGGCGCTCTGATTCCTGAAAAGGATACGTAGGCATTAGGTCGCGGGGCCTAAGCGAGCACAACTATTTATAAACCTTATTTTCCCCGTGTTTCCTTTTCTTTCTTTTGCATGCATTCCCTTAGCATTAAGCTATATTTAACACACCCTTAGATTAGAACAAACATAAGTGGATCCTGTGGAGTACCACAGACGTGAGGGGTGCTAATACCTTCCCCTCGCGTAACCGACTTCTTACCCGATCTTTGGTCGCAAGACCTTTTCTTATCCTTTCTTTATTCCAGGTTTTCTGATATTGCTTTCCCTCTTTGGGATAAATATATTGATGGCGACTCTGTCTATTTTCGCTAGCGTGCGACATGGAGTTAGGATTGGAAAATAGAATTAGGATTGGGAGATGGATTTGGAGCCAAAAAAGAGATCCAATGGTCTTGATGCAATCACATGAGGGTTTATGATCAAATGATGTAGGCAATCAAATACAAGAGCTAAGTCATGCTTCCCATTCCAAAAGCTGAAATTTGCCTTTATTTTTCCAAATTCGCACTGGTGCAATCTATTTACACTTTATGCAAATCTATTTACATTGCTGAAAAAGGCAAAATCTGGGGCAAAAACAGTTATGTAAATCGATTTGCACATTATGCAAATCGATTTGCACTGATGGCAGAAGCAAAATCTGGGCAAAATCAGTTGTGTAAATTAATTTACACCTTATGCAAATCGATTTGCACAGTGAAATTGTTGAAAAATGCCTTTCTTGAAGGATACTTTGACTTGGTACCTACAAAACACAAACATACAAAAGCACAAGGCAATATTTTTGGTATTTTGGTTAGTAAAACAACATATGCAAGAAAAACATTGGTGTTTGATGATTCCTTTGCAGATGAATTATACACAAAATCACAAGCAGAGTTCTAAGTTGAAAACTTCTTGGTTGATGATTGATATGCAAATGATGTATGATCTTAGGGTCAAAAATTGGGGACCATTCTAAGCATTGCAAAAGCTTCCTGGTGGATCATTGAAGCTAATTGGATCCCTAAGTCACTCCCAGGTCTTTCCAATTACTCTGCTCGACCTCATTTTCAGAGGTATGTAACTTGAATTCGTGCATACTAGTTTGAGCATCGTTTTAATTGCTTCTTGTTATTAATCTACTCAGAATCATGTAAAGATTGATAGCCCTAAGGTTTTAGGGCTTGATTGTTTGATTTAAGAGTTTAATTTGAAATTTGAATTTTAGGGTTCATACGTTTTTTAGTTAAATTCATGAGTTACAGTGTGAATAAATTTCTGAAAGTTGCATGGTTGAATTCATGGTGAAATTCTGATCAAATTAGTGTTTTACGAAGAAGATGAAGTTTTGGTAGGAATTTTGAATTCCATTTAGGGTGCTTTTTGAAAATATAATGAGTTGTGTGCATTGGCTTATGACTACATCGTACACAGCTCACTTGGTTACCACTTCCCCCTTAAAGCGCTTCATGACTCCTTGGTTTGGGGTTCAAATCCCCCTCGCCCCAGACCTTTTGATTTTATTTTTTTTATGTTTTGCATCTTCTTGTTTTCACATAACTTGAACTGAGTGCATCTTGTTTTCAACTAACATGCGCTAGCCTGATGGTCGTTGTTTTGTGTAGTAAACCTAAGGTCCTGGGTTCAAACCCTTGTGACAACATTCCCTTTAATTTTAATTACTTGTTTTGTTAGCTTTTTATTAAAATTTCAAAAATCATAAAAAATAGGTAAATTAACCTTTTTAATCCCTTCTTTTTTGTGTGATTTATTTATTTAGTTTATTTTAATACCATGTTAAAAAATACCAAAAATATTTATTTTATCATCATTTAAAAATTAATAAAAAACCATGTCTTTATGTTTAAAAATCAATTAAAAATTGTTTTGTTTTTTATGAACTTTGTGTATTTTTGTACATATTTGTTTAGGGTTAGAATAGGATGTCTTTGACTTTCTTCATGTACCCTTACACCATTTCTCTTAAAGAAATTGGTATTTAACAATTAAAATTTATTAGGTTTAGGTGTTTTTGTTTGACCCTAATTTGGAAAACCTTAGGTTTAAAACCCTAACCAAAAAATTTGCAACATGTTTATCTTTGCTTATCCATGTTTATTTGTACATACTTGTTGATTTCTTTTAATCCATGCTTTGTACTTAATTGTTATTTAATTATCATCTCTTATATGTTTTGTTTATCTAACCCCATGTTTATGCATCATACTAATAATTCATCATTCATACATGAGTTTGAATCCAAGGGTTTAGATACATCCATCTCTCTTACTTATTGTTTATCATACTCACGTGCTTGTTCTTGTGCCACGTGATATCATACACACACACGTGAGGTGTTTATTGTTAATTGCTTGAGCTTGTTGTTTTGTCCAAAAGGATGGGAATGATATTGACTAAATTGTCAAAGGTACTCAAACTCTTTTATAATCTCTTTTACTTTTGTGTTAAGTATTTTAAAGCTTTTCACATGTTTATGGTTTTGTATTGTTAAAGCTTAACCAAACCCTTTGTTTTTTAAACCTTGGTACTAAGAGCAGAATTATTCCCGGTGAAACTATTCTTAGTCCATTGACCTTTGTATTGTTAAAGCTAGGTCTTTTGTTTTGAAACCTCGGTGTTAAGAGAAGAATTATTCCTGGTGAAATTTCTCCTAACCCATTGACCTTGTATTTTAAAGCTTGGTCTCTTATTATTTTAAAATTGATAAGTATTTTAAAGCTTAACCTTTTAAACTTATTAGGTATTTTAAAGCCTAATCCCTTTTTAAACTTGTTAAGTATTTTAAAGCTTAACCCTCTTTTAAAAAACTTGTGAGTATTTTAAAGCTCACACCCAAAAAGATTTTGGCCACTTTGGCCCCTCTTTTTTTCATTTTAAGAGGAACTACAGAAGCTTTGACTTCCCTATTGCACTTAAGGGGTATGTAGGCCTAAGATGCGATATCTTATCGAGCTCACTTTCAAAATCTTCTCTTCCCATACCCACCCTCTATTTCCAACAAGTTTTTCACATAAGTTTTTCACAAAAAAGGTATTTATAAACAAAAGACAATAACACAAAAACAAAGAGGTTCCCATGGAGTACCATGGATATGAGGGGTGCTTAAAACCTTCCCCTTGTATAACAAACCCTCCGTAGTCAGAACTCTGACAAGTTTATTAGTTTTGATTTTAAAAACTTCTGTGGGTTTTATTCGCTCTTTCACCCATTCCTTTTTGGAAACAATAAAGCGTCGTAGCGATTATGTTTAAAATGAGCTAAGTCTTCCCATGACTCTAGTCTCACCAATTTCACCGCAACAATAAGTGTTAACCCAGTTCAGTGCAATAACACCTAATCTGGGGGCTACCAAGCTAGAAAAGAAATCCACAATTAGTAGTACTAGTTCAAAGCCTAAATAGTCCCAGTTTATAACTTCTCTCCTAAACCCTACCCAGTGCAACTTCTACCTAGAAATCAATATCTAGATATAAGAAATCGACATCTCATCTCCAATCACCATAGTAATAAATAACAGGAACCCATTAGAAAGATTACACTTTCCAATGAAATTACTTCGTAAATAACCTTAACTAAGAAAAATACTTGATCTTGCTTAAAAGCTTTGATCAAGAATAATACTCAATTCTTTGGCTTAAAAGCTTCAAGAGTGTGAACACACGTCCATCTTAATTTATCAGAAGATACATGAGTGACACAAAATAAAGAACACACGAAGAACTTGAAAGACTCCCAAAACAACAATCCTTATTTTGCACACTCGGTTTCTATTTGTGAATGCTTGCAAACTAGGTTTCCCAAGTTCTTATTTATAGACTCTTGCAGTATAGGATTGGACTTTAAAATAAATCCAACCTTTTCTTTCTGAAATCAACTGCGAAATCTTCACACAAAATAGGAATAAATCAAATCAAATATTAGTTTTTTAAAAGAAATCTCAAAGATTATTTTTCAAAAAACCTAAATAAATCTGCATTTGTCCTATACAATCCTTGATGTCTTGCGCCTCTAATGATTCTCATACTTTTCAATCAAATCTTATAAGGATAAAAACCAGTCTAAACTGTCAAGATGTTCTGGTTTATGATGTCACAACATTTGGCAAAACAAAGGTCAAAACAGATAACAGTTGAACCTGTTATGACAGTTTGTAAGAAATTTTCAATATCTTGCTCAACATCAGTTATGAACCATGTTTTAGAAAATATAATTCCAGTCACAAAACCATTGAACTAACAATTAGGTTGAAGATCGTTAATATTAATGAACTTACCTTAAGGTGCTTAAGCCTTGTTCATTTGAAGGATGAAGTTTATCAATATTATTGAACTCACAATTAAGTTCATGGTTAGCCAAGTTGAAACCATAGGTTAGAAGATCAAATTGTTAAAATCTTAAGAGGTAATTGGTAATCCAGTAAAACTAAATTGAGCTCGGATATTTTGTGGAGAGAAGCTTAATCACTTCAACCTACAATTAGGAAGGAAGCTTGGCCACTTTGGTCTCAGCATTTCAATGGAGAAGACGTATACAATCATATCTTCCGTCTATTATTATCATGGCTGTAGAACAACTAACATTTCCTTGTATAAGAGGGTTCGTGAGCTTCACCTACTAAAATCTCTCAAGTATATAATGGAAACACTCAAGACCATTTCTTGGGGAGGGGAGTATGTCTTTTATTTTTGACCGAACGTCTATAACTCTTGGCATTTTTCTTCTTCTCTTAAACTCTTAAAATTCTGCATTTTATTTCAATATTTATTTTCCGCTGCATAGATATAGAAAAATATTTTCAAACTCTAATTTTAATCTTGAAAAGTTTTCAAAACCATGTTTTTTCAAACCACACAATTCACCCCCCCTTCCCCCTCTTGTGTGAGAAGTCTAAAGTCCAACAAGCACTCCTTCCATATATTTCATTGCTAATGTGCCACATTCATCTGTCATCGAGTCCATTTCAAATCAGGTATCATCAAGGGTAAGACACCATCGCATATTAAGAACTATGTATGTGCTTCCTTCAATTACCTACCAAATCAATCCTCGTTAGGTACTTCATATCCTTTATAAAATAAATTTTATTATTCTTACTTATCTCATTCTCATTGTCAAAATTGCCTCTCTATAACAACAAAATTGATCCAGGGCCACTTAGTGAAGCAATGCTCTTGAGAAAACGTGTACTTAGAAATATTTTGACCATCAACCCAATATCAAACTAGTAGGATGAAGATGGGCCTGTGAGATTAAGCATTATTCATATAGGTGTATTGAACGATTCAATGCCTTATTAGTTTCCAAGGACTATAACCAGATAGAAGGAGTGGATTATTCTAACACGTATTCACTTGCTGCAAAGCTAACCAAGGTCAGACTTGTATTCGCTCTTGCATTCATTCACATGTAACATTTTATCAACTTGATATCAACAATGCTTTTTACATGGTACATTACATGAGGATGTTTATATGATAATTCCTCCTAGTGTTACATCATCCAAGCTAAACCAAGTTTGCAAGTTGATTAATTTCTTATGTGAACTTAAACAAGCTAGAATAAAATGGTATGAGAAGTTAACATTTCTTCTAATTCAACATGTATACGAACATACTTCATCTGATCCTTCAGTGTTTGTAAAAGGCGAGAATACAAAATTCACAATTCTTTTTTTTCGATGTTGATGATGTGATCTTAGCAAGAAATTCTCTTTATAAGTTTCAAACAATCAGAAAGTCCTCTATCAAGCATTCAAAATAAGGGATCTTGGAATTCTCAAATATTCCCTAGGATTAGAAATGGCTCATTCTAAACTTGGCTTTTCACTTTGCCAAAGGTAATAGTATATTAATATTCTAGAAGATTCAATAATGCTTGAATCTAAACTAGTTTCTACCCTATTTGATCCTCCCATCAAATTATATTTCGCTACCACAAAAAAAATTTAGTCTCCATCGAACATTATTTATCCCAAAGGAGAGAAAGGAAAAAATTGAGAAAACCTTAGAAGGGAAAGAACAAGGTCTCGCAACCAAATTCGGGAGTCGATTACGTAAGAGGAAGGTATTAGCACCCCTCACTTCCGTTGTACCCAACAAGATCCACTCTGATTGTTCTAATCAAATGGTGCGTATATCTAAAGAATTGCTTTCTAAGGGAATGCATGAATGAATTTATGGGGAAAAGGAAATGGTTTTTATTATTGAGTTCGCCAAGATTTCCTGAACCAAGTGCCTACGTATCCTAATAGTGCAATGAAGAAGTCAAGGCTCCGTAGTTCGTCTCAAAAAGGTTTATATTTTGGTATATTTTTTACGGACAGTGCTAACATTCACACTCTAGCATTAGGCACGACCTTCGATGCGGTAGAATGGAAATAACATGCCATTTAATGAAAAGTTTAAAGAGAAAAGCCAAGGAGAAAAATGATTTGGATTTGTTGAAATGTTTTCCTGGGAAATACATCAAATGGTCCCTTAATGATTGGGGGTATTTGAGTATTTGTCCCTTAGTATTGAAAAGGGTCTGAGATACGTATTATACTAAAGTCTATGACATAAGAGCGAGTATTCCGTATGAGTGAGACAAACGTCTCATGTACAAAATACCCTAAGAAGAGGTAAGGAATGACTCATGTCCATCTTTTCTCATGTACTTAAATCTCATGATGAATTTGTACGTATTGTATATATTACATATTTTAGATTTGTTTAAGAAAAGAGGTTTGTCTTGAAAGGAAAAAGAGAATGCAATGCAAAATAGAAAACAAAAGGGGAAATATCTACCCTAATGATATCATGCATGAAGGACTCAAAGTTGAGATCAAAGGAAGTAAACCTTAATTGTTATCATGCTGGGATTAAAATCCCAAGGTCTAATTAATTCAATTTAATCAAGAGATTAACATTTAATTAACAATCCTAAGAGAACATATCATTACACAAACAATACACAAATGATCAAGCAAGCAAGAAGAACTCATCATGAAGTATCGCTTAAGAAAGATCGAGCAAATATTCATCAAGCAAGTTCAAAGACAAGATACCAATGTTTTGAATTAAAATCAATTAAGAAATTAAAAGAAAATAAAAGTAAAATATTAAAATAAAATCCTAAAATAAAAAATAAGTAGAATAGCCATGTGTGAAAAACTGTCAGTTGGTTCGAGATTGTCTTGGTAGTAAAATTTCTTGGTTAGGAGGTTTTAATAATTAAACCTTTGTATTTGGTTGGAAGGATAGTCTTTGTATAACTTCAATCCTTTTATTAGGAGGTTCATGGGAAAATTTTGTCAAAAGCTCACATCAAGTCAAAACTCCCAAGAAGAAAATATTTGAGAGATGGGTAGGCCAAATCATTAAACCAAACTTCTATAAATTTTGAGTACATCTTTCATTACCCTTATCTCTTTACATTTTAATTATTTATTTCGGTTGCATTTTCATGTATCTGATTTTTTATTTTCCTTTGTTTATATCTTGTTTATTTTACAAATGTATTTCAAACTATGATTTTGGATTTTTTTTTGTCTTATTTATAAAAAAAATGAATTAATTTTTTAGGTGTATTAATTGTTCAAATGATTTTTCATCATTCATTTAATTTTTACAAATTTTTATTATAGTAAATAAATATATTTAATTTTTGAAAATTTTCTATGAAGTCATTTTTATAAAAATAATTTGAAAAAATATCACAGTTAATAATTATATTAATTTCAATAATTATTTATTTTTCTTCTTAATATTAGAGGAAATACTTTTTTGTCATAGTATATTTTCAAAGGAGACTAAATAGTCATTTGAGGTTTTAGCAAATTGGTGGAGTAACAATTTAGTTTGTCTTGTTACTCCATTATATTTCTTTTAATTATGTTTTTAATTAGCATAAATTATTGTCGTTTTTGTGTTGAAATATAAATAAAAAAGGTATTGTAGATAAACATACTAACTCTGTTTGATTATAGATTATTTTGCATAAGAAAATGTCAAATTTGAAGTTACCTTAAAACCAATGAAACATTAATGTTTTTCGATTATATCTTTATTTATTTATTAGTATTTTTTATTAATTCTTTTAATTTTTTATATTATTAATAAAATAAAATTTTAAATTCATTCGTCATATTTCCTACCCATACAATCTTTAAATATGCGTAAAATTTTCATAATAATATATAATAAAAAATAGAGGAATTAACTAATTAATTCTTATGACTGGAGGAAGAAACAAAAGCATGCCTAATGAATAATCTACAATATAAGAAAGTTCACTGATCTGGAAAATACCATATTGCCCTTCTGTTACCAAATTCTACCACGTGGATGCCTTAACAATCTTTCTTTTCTTTTGCTTCTACTACCAACCTTAGGGTTGCTTCTACTTTGATAAAACATCACGTTCTCTATCTTCCTCTACCTCTCTCTTCCTCTTCCTCTTTCTTTTGTCTCTCCTTCTCTGATATTGTTCTTCTTCTGATTTCTGTGCAGATGAATATGATGTTGATGGTGACGATGAACATGTTGCTGATGATATCGTGATGTTGATTTTGAATCATTGATGGTTGTTGCTAAGGGTTACGATCGTGAAATTGATGATGATGTTGGTGACGCTAAAAGTCACACCAAATCGGTGAGATCTTTCTTTGTTTTTTCGTATTTTGAGTTCTATAATCTCTCTGCTTCTCTCAATATTTTCTGAAGGGTTTGTGTAAAAAATGAGGAAGATGATGATAAAATAGGGTTTCATGAACGTTAGTGTTGTATCCCATTTACTGAATATGAACTGCGTTCTTTTTCTTTCTTCTCATTGTTTTTCGAAAAATTGTATACTTTAGGATGATGATGATGATGATGATGATGATGATGAAATTTTAGGGTTTTGGTTATGTATTCTGCTGCAGTGAAAAAATGTGAATCAGGTGTTAACTTATTCTTTTTCTCTTTACTGTGAACCAAAGTTTATTTGTTATTTGTAGTAAAGATTAGGCCCATGATTGTTCGATGAAACTGTATGAGGATTGAGGCCTTTAACTCGCTAACATGATTTGAATCATTCCCCTTAAAAATTCTGATTCCTTCACATAAACCCTAATGATGAATTATGAATCTTCTTTACCTTCTATGGTATGATGGTTGTGGCAGTGACACCAAATCACCATGTTGCTTATATCGTGGCTGCTGCATTTTATGCAGTTTGGAACCTCTTTTCAGGATTCGTCGTCGCGAGCCCTTTAAGTACTAACATTCACTAAGAATGTTTAAATGAATTTATATTATTAGATGTACGCTAACTATTGTATTTTTCATTGATTGATAGTTTCTTTTCCAAATTATCATGTCGAATTTCTTTCTTTATTCTCAGTCAAATGTCATCTCTAATTTGTTGGTTAATTCAAAATATAGATTGTTCGATTTGGTTTTCACTAAGTTGTTTTGTTTCAGACATATATGGTGCCATGGCTGTTGCAGGGAATTTTATATGTTCAATTACCGGAATTGACTCTCTTGGACGTTTTCATCTTTCAATAGATGATGTTCTTGAAGGACTTGGATATGCAGTTCCTCCAATTATGGCTCTTCTTTTTATACTTGATGTAAGTTCTTTTAGCTATGTAAATGATGATAAGATTGTGATTTTGTAGGCTGCTGAACCGAAATATTACGACTGTTGTACCAAATGATGTAGGGACTGAACTGAGTCATATAGCTGCTGTACCGAATGATGCAGGGAAGAAACCAAGTCGTACACCTGATATACTGAATACTGCAAGTGTTGAATCAGGTAATAATGCTCATAATTGTTGAAATTATGCGATTCTGCGGAACGTTAGAATGCATTTCAGTTTAGATCTATTAGTCATGTATTTATAATATATTTGGCTATGCAAGTGATGATAAGGTTGTGATTTTGTAAATAATGATAAGGTTGTGAATTTGTAGGTGTTGGCTGAATTGAGTTAAGTAACATTTCAAAATGATGAGGTTGTGATTTTGTAAATGATGAGAAGGTTGTGAACAATGGTCTTTCTCTCTTTTTTCCTCATATTTTGAAGGATTTGTATTTTGAAGATGATGATTTTGTTGATGATGATTTTGTTCAACCATAGCTTAAATTCAATGGAACTCTGTCTCTAACCATCTTCTTTGGCTTTCAGGAGATTCATCCAAGCTGCTGAATCTTCTTACAAGGTACTTAACATGGACTATACTTAATATTGGATATTCGAATTTCGAATCCAGATTCCCTGTGCACTGCATTAATGAGATCAGCACCATTGGATCAAGACAGCTCACATTTCGCCTTTAATAAATCGTAATCAAAATACATTTTAGAAATCTGAATTGTCTGATCTTTGATCAAACCGCCACAAATTCTTAACTGTGGCAATTGTTTGATTATCTGAATCTTCTGAAAGTGCTTCTACCTGTCAACTCCGAAATCGAATTAACAAAGTCAAGTTGATTGTACTTTTTTTGTTGTTATCAGGTTGCTTATCCAGAACTAGAATTCATGGAAAATTATTTAGCAGAGCTTGCACTTATTAAATACAGCTTCCTGCAGTTTTGACCTTCCAAGATAGCTGCTTCTACAATTTTTCTTGCTAGATTGACCCTCGGCCAGTCAGAACATCCATGGGTCTGAACTTTATTTTTAACACTTAACTTTCATTTTTTACAATTAGGCGATTAGTTTCAACTTAAAGTTAATCTAATTAGATTCACATGCTCATCGATTTGCAGAATTTTGTGTTCATACCGAGTTGATTTATGCCTTTATTATCCATGCAATATGTTAACATGTTTGTTAACAATAATAATGATTCTACTCTATAGCTGGAAATGAAATCCCTTGACGATGCAGCGAGATTGTTGCTTGGAAATTTGCAGGTTTGAATATATACTTCTGGTTCTCCTTTATACCTGCAATTGTATGTGCAATAATCTGTTTTCAATTTTTTCAACAACTCAAAATGAGTTACTTCATTGAAAATTATTTCGGTTTAACATGTGTTTTCGCTACGCGAAAAAGCTTGTGATGGTAATAGGTACAAAACTTCGACATGTTGTATCCACTTTAGCACTTGAAGTCTGGCAGCACCAGGGTCCATCTGCCAGTACACAAGTAAATCCGCGCGACGGCCTTTTTTGGTTCAATAAACCAGATATACTGCTATGGTTGATACAATTTCTGATATTTCAGGTAAAATATGTAATGTATTTTGTAATATTTTGCAATCACTCCAGTCTTGATAGGTGTTTTATTTTGGTTCTTTGTTCTTATTATCTTGATTGTAAAATGATTTCGTTTATTCCGTTACGATTGTGATGTTTATGTGTTTTTTGTAGGAGTGAAGCTATCGTATGGCACGATTGGGTTTAGGGAAGATGCATCGATTTTGTCATCGACGGTTGTGATATTTTTTGCCAAATTAACCTTTGTATGATGTTATGAAATCAGAATAGTCGGTCGGATGTATGGCTGTATTGAATTGTTGCTAGGTGACTGGTTTATGGTTTTGATCTACAGGTTGGTTTAAATGCATGATGTTAACTGGCCTTGGACAATTAGGGGTTCCATTTGTTAAATGCTGCAAGCTTCAATATTTTTAGCAACCTAAAGTGGAATGTATGGATCTGAATTGGTAGAACCGACATATAATGAACATGATTTTGCAGGTTGTTATATGTACAACAAGCTATTTTGGTGGCTCTGGTTTGATGGCCCCCTGACATTTTAAGATGAGCGTTTGGTGCGGAGCTGGCGCGAGCTGATTATGCTATTCTGAACTGCATGACCCGAATGTAGGTTCTGAAGTGATTTCCTCTTGGATTGAACATCATCTATAGGTATAACTCTGTCTTTCTTCTGGCTTTGAGGTACGGATCCGCCTTGGTGTGTGAAACTATTTTTGTATTAGCTTGCTGCTTAGATTGATATGTGTTTACATGTTAAAATATTCACATGTTCTTTTAACTTGTCATTGGGTTGATTGTGGAGGTGGCTCATGCAAGATGACATCGACGTTCAACTATAGTTGCGAATGCGAAGCAACCTATAAAACTCTCTTCAATGTCACAGTACCCTCTTATTAAATTGAAGTCTTTTGGTGATATTTTGCATGAATTTGGGTAGGGTCTGTCCGATAAAGTAGTAAATGCATTTAGGATGATGGCAGCTGAGGGTCTTACTCCCAGTCTTTTAGCTCTCAATTTCTTAATCAATGCTTTTGGTGAAGATAGAAGAGATGTTGAAGCATTTGATGTACTGCAATACATGCAAGACAGTGTATGTTTTTTACTATTCCCCCCCCGTTCTTTTTTGGGCCAAAGACCTTAAGTTATATGTTATTTATTTGTTTGTGTACTACAGGGTGTCGAACCTGATGTAATTACTTATACTACGCTCATGAAATATTTAATTCGTATTGAAAATTTCAACAAGGTATGTAATATACCATAATTGCAATCAATATGTGTTGCCTTCCAATGGTGACTATTACATAACCCTCAACAATCATTCACGAAAATCAAATGACACTAATGGATATCGATATTATTGCAACTGCTGCAAAAAAATAAATCCACTGAATATTTTTCTGGCTTTTCACCTTCCAAACATGGCTACAGTAGTAAAACACACTGCAAGAACAATGCTGATTTTGTGTATCATCATTACTATGACCTGTAGTGTGAGTTTAGCAGAAAGAGTTTTGAAAGATAAAAAACAGGAAATCATGTTGAGAAACAAACAAAAGGGTTTCTAAGAGCAGTGGTTGATTTCTTATGGGACAGTGGAAAAGGTTGTTATGAACCTGTTTGGCCAGTGAGTGTTTGTTTTGTGTTTTGGTTAATTATTTCTTTTATAATGTAGGATATGAAATTTGATTGGAAAATCATAGTTGGTGGTGGAGGAATTTTTGTTCCTATGTTTGCTTTGATCATTGGTTTTGATTCCAAGTCTTCTATAGTGATTTCCAAGTATAAGTACCTTTTTTAATCGGTAAAAATCGAACTCGGTATTCAGAGTTTACAACACTCACATACACGCGCGCGCCAAGTATTTGTCAAAATTAGCTTTGTTTTATAACTTTGATTTGTGAATGCAGGTATGATTATGTGTGCGGCATTGTCAACTATTTACTACAATATGAGGCTTAGACAACCCGCGCTAGATATGCCGCTTATAGATTATGATTTGGCTTTGCTTTTTCAACCTATGTTGATGCTTGGAATAAGTATTGGATGTAATGTCATGTTTGCTGATTTGATGGTCACGGTTTTGCTTATCATCATATTCATAGGTAATCTTAATGTTGGAGATTCCACTTCGTAGATAGTTATAAGTGTTCGATGAGTCTGAGATGATTGAGTTAAGAAAAAATTTAATTTGAAGATGAAAATGATTAATTGGTGTAGGTACATCAACAAAAGCATTATTGAAAGGAATTATTGGGGCTGAATATTGATTCTCTCATTGCTTCTATTAAAGCCGAGAGGGGCAATCGTAAACCTGTTTCAACTTCTATGTCTCTTAAACCAGGTAAATGATTTATCATAAGCTGCTCGATTTGATATGAAATTGTATATTTATTTACTCAGAAAGGCAAAGGTGGTGAAGAAAAGCAGTGGATCCATACCCCGTGCAAGCATGAATATAGGGAGTGCCTCTAAAGTATCGGAAGAGAATCAGATAATAGATTAAGGGCTTCCTGGTGTGGTTGTTTCAGGTAATTGTTCTATAAAGGAAAAATAGTTTGATACTCAGTATCTCCTTTGAAATGAACACACTCTAGACTTGTGTTAATTGTATTATAATTTTTTTTAAGCTCTTCAATTTTTCTATTGGCAACAACTTCCATATAATATTTAGCTTTGTTGTGAAAAGAAATCATTGGCCATATTTAGAATTTGGATTCATATCTTTTCACGTTTAAGATGGGAAATATAGTTATACATATTTTAAAGCAAGATGCTATGTTCGAGAATGATCGTTTTCGTCGATGTGGTCAAGATCAAGCTTTTTGAAGCAAGATCTTAAAAAATTTGTTTGAAATTACCATTTTTCTTTTTTGGTAGGATTATATGTGTCGTGCTAACTATATGAGTTTTACGATCTTCACAAACCGACTGATCATAATTTATTTATTGTCCATCAATTCATATGTAAAATGATTTTGATTTGAATTTCTTAATTAAAAATAAATATATTAATTAAATATAATTATTTCAACTGATTTATGCATTAAAATATTTTAATTATAGTATTAAATTAATAATCAATGAATAATTAATGATTCAAAGATTTTTTCTCAACTTATAAAATACTAAACAAAACAAAAAATTCAAATTAACTTTATAATTTTTAAAAATTTGAGGTTTCGGTTGGTATCAAGTTGTATGGCATGGAACAAATGGATCATAGGAAGTTTGAAGATTATGACATATTTCTCATTGCATCAATATTATATGTTAATCATATAATTTGTTTCTTATTTATATAACTTAAACTTTTAACTAGACAAGTTCATCAATGATCGATATATATTTAGCTCTATATATAAAATAATTAAAATATTAAAATTAAAATTTTAGCGGGTTAATTCCATCCAAATACGAAATAATATAGTACGGATACACACGTGTACTAACTGTATGGTACACGTACATGGTACTGATATTAACACATTAAATTAAATATTGAATAATAACAAGAATAAATTTACTATTGATTTAAATAATTTTATAGATAATTCCAAAATATTAATATTACGGTAACATGAAATTGCTGATCAAAATATTGAGTAATGATGGAAAAATGAGGTTACATATCAAAATATTGAATATTAACGAAAACATGAAGTTACTGATCAAAATATTGAATATTAACGAAAATATGAACTTACTGATCAAAGTATTGTATATTAACGGGAACATGAAGTTAATTGATCAAACTATTGAATATTAACGGGAACATAAAGTTATTAACTAAAATATTAAATATTAACGGGAAGCGAATAGTGAAAATAAAAGTGATTAATTTTTCATAAATAGTTTTCAAAAATTTACTTTTAAAAAGAAAATAATATATAAGAAAATTCATGCTTTCAAAATTAAAATGATTTTTATGCAAAAACAAATTTATTTTTTACAAACCTTTTCTTTAATAAAAATATTTAATAATTATAATTTATAATTTAATTTATCATTATCTTGACTTAATATTTTTTTAATTTCATATTTTTATTATTAGTTTTACTGTTAATTTAATTTTTTTATTGAATGGAGTATGCCTATATCACATTTGTACACCTTTAATTTACCTTCCCAATACAACTTTCTTTACTCATACTCAATCTTTCTAATCAAAATATTTTAATACTTAAAACAATTTACTTTAAACCAAGCGGTTGAGCTCCATTGGCAAGGAGCCCCGTCCAAGGACGTACTCGGGGAATACCGAGTTCGATTCCCAGGCGGAACAATCTTGCTTGGCCAGTGTGCATGCCTCTCCACACGAGCCGGATTAGTGGCCCACCTGTGGTGGGTCGACACCGGTGCAAATAGAAAAAAAAACAATTTACTTTACCTTCTACGATTAAAGATTGTTTTTAAATTTTCTATCTTTCATTATCATAATAGTAATTTAATGAGTTTAGTAATAAGTGATTTTAAGATCAATAGTTTTGGTGACAAAATAAACTTAGCTAACATTCTTATTTAAGTAAATGATTTTATAACAGATCATTTTTAATAAATATTTTTTTATAATTTTAAATTTTAAAAAGAAAATAATATATAAGAAAATATATGTTTCTAAAATAAAACTAATAATATTTTTTAAGTTACTTTTAATGTATAAAATCTGATACAGAAATAAGATTATGTCTACTAAACCTTTTGTACACGGGAATATGGAGTTATTGATCAAAATATTGATTATTAACGAGACATGAAGTTACTGATCAAAATATTGATTATTAACGAGACATGAAGTTACTGATCAAAATATTTTTAAGGTAAACGAGGACATGAATTTATTGATCAAACTAATATTTGTACATGAGAACATGAAGTTATTGATCAAAATATTGATTATTAACAGGACATAAAGTTACTGATCAAAATATTTTTTTGTTAATTATACATTCAATTATTATTTTTCACAGTTAACCAAATATTTTTCTATTAAAAAATATACATATAAAACAAATGCGCGTCCCGTACCAGAACCCGTGCGACCGCACAGGTTTGTTACTAGTTACTTTTATAACAGTTATTTAATTACACAGTACAAGGTTTAAAACAGACAAAATTACAAACAAACAAAATAAGTAAAAGTTATTGTATTGTACAACTATGAAACAATCACATAAACATACATATTACATTATCTTAAGATCAACACAAGGTGGGTATTGTATGCTGCATATGTTCTGATGTGTTAATAATTGTGGCCCTTTGGAAGGTCCCGTTCTACAATTGTAAATGCTGAAAAAAAAAAAAAAAAATCTATCAAGTTATGATTATTCAAAATATTAACATGCTAAACTCGCTTTCCTTATAATTATATATTTTCCCTATAAAATAT
Organism: Vicia villosa; assembly: GCF_029867415.1. NCBI lineage: Eukaryota > Viridiplantae > Streptophyta > Magnoliopsida > Fabales > Fabaceae > Vicia > Vicia villosa. The sequence goes on from NC_081184.1 coordinate 45,046,244, forward strand.
AATGATGATGAAGGCAAATGATGATGGCATATATTTTGAAACTTAGTACTCCTCGTATACAATTATGAAATAAAAAATGAATCTAATTAAAATGAATAAGGTCAAACTTTAGGTTGGGCCCTCTTTCTTGTTTGTTAGATTTTCTAAGTTGTTAAAATTTATGGTCGGGAAGTTGGACCGAACATCATGTTGGGGTATTGGTGGATGATATTTTGATTTAAAATTTGAAGTGAAAAAGATTTCTCTATGTCTATTAGAAAATCGGGATAGCAAAACGGACCGCCCGTCCCGTCGTAAGTCCATCAAAAAGCAAGCGGGGTGGACACACCGGCCAAGTAAAATGGGTCTAAAATTTATGTCCGTCCCGTCAAAATGGCGAATTGGCGGGCGGCGGACTTGTTAGCCTATTATCTTATTTATTTTTCTTTTATTTTTTTAATAGATTCATTTTTTACCTTTCAATTAAAATTTTCACTTATTTTTAGAATAATTTTTTATAAAGTATTTTTAAACAAATTTTACCTAAAAAAATATTGCATATAACGTATAAAATATAACAATAAAAAATTTGAATGACTAGAATTAACTAAAAAAAGGCGGGTTTAAGGTGAAACATGCTTAACAAATAGGTGAGGCGGGCTTTAGCGGGCGACGGACTTTGCTAGGGCGAGCTTAGGCGGGCGGCGAATTATGGCAGGGCAGACTTTGGTGGGCAGCGGATGCAAAATCCCAACCCAACCAGCCATTTTTTGGCGGGTGCGCGGGCAGGCTTGATGGGCCACCTCCCGTTTTGCCACCCCTATTCGAAATTCGAAAGTCTATCATAAACTGATGGTCCATAATTTATTTTGGCCATTTGAGATATCACGCTCTCCCTAAAACCTGATAGGTGGTGCTGGTGTCACTTAAAGGACGGTGTTTTTTCGGTTATCTCGACTTACTCTGATCTCTTTAAGTGTGTCATGTATACTACTTCTCTAGCAAATTTGAAGATCTTGGTTCTTCTACTTATCTAAGAAAGTTAGTCTCTCTGTGAAGTAGATGTCTTCTCCTGACAACTTCTTCAAGAGAAGGTCCTAATTAGACATAACATATTCACGCGTTGAGTGCTAATGGACCTAGATGATGTGTTTTGTTAGATGTGTGGGCTTTTTTTTAATAAAGGCCAAAATATATTAAACAAAAGAAAATAGTACAAAGATGAGGGGGACAAGATCAAAACCCTTAAGAAGAACAAAGCGAAAAGGAAAAAAACAAAAGATAGAAAACAAAAACGCATAAGATAACTCATATCAAAGAAACTAGTGAGGCGTACGGTTGGAGGCACCTACCTTAAAACTTTTGTACGCCTCAGACGACTTCTTCATGTGGGTGTGATTCTAAGTCAGTTATTCATTTGGTATGTGATAATTAAGTGGTTGGGAATTGGGATAGTATTTTGTTTTCTCTCAGAATTTTAGTTTTATTTTCTTGGTTATTAGATCTTTGGGTGATAGATCTAGAGTCAGAGGTGATTGGTTATGATTTCGACCTGTGTGGCTTCTATGATTTGAAAATCTCACAACGATATTGTTTTTACAGACTCCTCTTACCTCTACCATCTTGAAGGTTGTGGAAGCTATGGTGCAAGTGGTATTTTATTAGACATGCGAGAAACCCTTATGATTTCTCATTTTACCTTCCATTCTTTATTTGAGCTAATAGAAGGGAGAATGTTTCTCGCCTGGTAGTAATGAATTCTTGGTTAATAAATATGAGTTAAGATGAAATTGATTAAAAATACCCTAGTTTTGTGCTTAGCTAGAAGTTAGAGCAATTGTATTTATCTTTCAGTTCAACTTAACTCTTCAAATGAGAAAAATTTCAAACCTAAAAACGCACACATTTAAATTTAAATGAGTGTTGCAAGTAGAAGACTGGAGTATAGGTGTAAACTTATGGTAAAACAAGTATAGAATTGAAATATAAATTCAATGAAAGTGGAAGAATTGAAAGGAATAAAACCTACTAGACATATCGGATGCAGGTTGAGACTTCTTAGGGTTAGCCTTATCACCAGTCCTCCAAACAAATCGCTTCACCAAGGTGCCAACAGTCAGTGAAAGAAAAAAAATCAAGAAACCATTTTGTGTGGTTTTCTTCATTCTTGAACACTTCAACCCAAGATGATATTGTTTGTGTTTATTGTATACCTTGAAAAATGCTTGTCTATTGATTAGGTATTTATAAATTTATAATTCTCACCTTTTCATGGAGTCAAAATCTTTGGTCCTTTTTATTTATTAATCAAACCATTCTACTTGCATGCATTTGGACTTTGTCTTATTCAATTAATAAAAATAATGGTTAGTTACAAGTTTATCTAATATTTTTTTAATGTGCTAAAAATAATTTTAAATGTTGTTTAAGTATTGGTACCCATTAGCGACAAAACTAGGGATTGAATTTATTTTTTTATGAGATAATTCAACTTTTTTGTAGTAAAGAATTGTCCATACCATGTTTTATTAGATAATACATGTTGTGGTGTGAATTTTGTTACTTCATTAAATATATTCTCAAGTGATCGATTAGTTGTTTGATTCAACTTAGCTAAACTTGTTTCCTATGTAGGTGATTTCACTAAACCACACTATTAGAAAACTCGTCTTTACAGACCTATTTAGCAACTGATTTCCTAAAAAATTGTCACAATATTAAATAGCAACTAAATCCGTGACCAAATACATGCAGAAGCGAAACTCTTGGTCTCTCTCTTAGCGACCATTTTAGAGATTGATTTTCAGTGATCGAATCAGAGACCGATTTTAAACACCGGTATCAATAATCAAATGCAGAGACCGTTTTTGTGACCTTGTTGGAGTTAATTTATATGTTCGTTGTAACCGAGTTTGTGATCGAAGAGGAGACATTATATGATAAAATCGGTCTTCATTTTAGTTTCTATTGTCTGAATATTTGTAAATTATTATTATTAATAATTTACACCCTCTAAAAGAAGTTTTTATCAAATTTAATATCTCTAAAATTATTTCATATACACCAAATAAATAAACAAGCACACCAAGAAGAACATAATATATTTAAGTATTACCAAATACTTATCAAAAAATACATAAATCAATCCAAAACATATCCAAAATTAAGTGAATTGATCTTCACCGTCATCGTACATAGAGCTGTCAAAATGGGCTAGCCTATATAGACCAGTCCGCCAGGCCCGAAAAATCATAGGGCTTGAGCCTTAAAATTAGAGCCCATATTTTTCAGGGCCTTTTTAGCCCAGCCCTGAAAAGTCCGCTACCCATTAGGGCTAGCCCATATGGGCCGTTGGTAGCCCATTAGGCCCGCATAATTATAAATTTTAAAAAAATATATTAATATTTATATTATCTTAGTCTAAAATAGCATATTGATTTTTCTCACTTCACTAAATTTTATCTCTATTTTATTCAATCTTTCTATTTTAAATATTATACATTAATATAATCAACATTTTTTCATCATATTATATTAGTTTTTCTCTTAAAATAAATATTCAAGTATTATTTTATACAATTTAAACATATATTGTATTTAAAAACAAATTATAGTATTTATAAGAGATAATATAATACTTTAAAATGTATTATGTTAAAAATAACATAATTTTTAATTTTATTTATAATAAATATTATGGAGTTTTTATTTTAATTTTTTTAAATAAAAAAAACTCATTTAGACCCGGGTAGCCCGAAGCCCATCTAGGGCCGAGCTCGGGTAGTAAATCTCGAGCCCATATTCTACAGGGCCTTTTTGGCGCAGCCCTGAAAAGCCCAGGGCCCGCTAGGGCCGGCCCGTTTAGGGTCGGATAGCCCATATTGACAGCTCTAATCGTACACATACAAAAGGGGGAATAAATCCCTTTCAATTCTTGCATACAAAAAGTCAATTTCCTAACTCAAAAAACAAACACAAAACGTACAAAAGTAAGCCACACTACTATATTTGTCATTCTTGATCCATTTCGTCACCATAATTAGACATATCATCATTATCATCAGACACGTCATCATTATCGCTAGCCGCATCATCATTATCATCAGCCATGCCATCTGCATGGACTTGATCTCTCATGTATGGCTTGGGCTGAAAGTTTAAGCTTTCCATCAATTGTTTTACCATATCACAAAGTTCATCCCTTTCCTTTCTCATTTCTTCCCTTTCAATTCTCATTTATTCCCTTTCGTTTTTTAGTTCTTCAAATTCACGTCTTTGCCCACATTCAGTTGACGAGGAACTTGAACCATGCTAATTTCTCCTACTTGCAAATAAAGAAGATTCACTCCCAAGACCATATACGTGTCCTTTTCTTATTCCTACAACCTCAGTACACACATCGACTTCTTTTGGTGGCAGAGTTCCTTGCAAAGAATGTTGTTGGGTCAATTCTTCTCATATACGTTTATACTTTTCCTATTGACACAAATATAAGACAAATTAATATTTTAAAATTTAGTAAAATAAAATGAAATCAACATGAAAAGTAAAAAAATAAAACTATTTGAGAACTCATTACATAAACATGTTTTGATCTTCGATCAACCCGAGTCTTATTCTTGTGTTGTTGGTGTGTGAACAAACAAATCTGAAGGAGTCAGGGGAGTGCCATTCAATTCCCTCTATAACAAAACAATGAATTGCATATTTTAGAAATATACACAACATTTATGGAGACAAAATTTTACTAAACTAAATCAAGCCAAGTAAAATAACTATATTTGCAAATTTCTATACTGGGAGTAAAAAACTAATAGAATCAGTGGAAGCCATTATATGCTAACAACTTTATAATGAATACTAATCACAATACTGCTTTTGGCTCACATCTATAACAGATGCAGTGTTCAATAGAATGCCATCCAAACCCATGATAGCTAGTAGCCATTCTTCCTAAGTTATTATAATGACTTAAAAATACTAATCTATGAATTCATTTGACGGTAATGATTAATCTCGGTCTGGTAAAACATATATAGGTATTAAACATTATTTTAGTGCTACTAGTTAATCTCAATATTGGAATGTTGTTTTATCTGTTCAAGCTATTTTAGCTACTAAACTTGATCATAAATAAAGTTCAATGCTTAAGAAAGCTAATAATTTCTTAAAACTCTCAATGTAAAATTGTACTATTTTCTATAAAAGTTCTTAATCATATAGAAGAAAAGAAAGTAATGACACATATGCAAAAAACAAAACACTAAATTTTTACAAAGAAAGTAATATCATACATATGCGGCAAATAATTCTTAATCCTATAAAATTCTAAATCCCATCAAACTCAAAATACTCATTAAGAATTTGAGATTTTCACTTATCGTTATACTAACAAAACATATGCAACATAAAAAACAAATAATTAATAGCACATAAAATCACTCACTCTCTTTATATGAATTCATTTGACCCTACTAGTTAATACCTTGGTCCTGTTAATAGGATGGATTAACTTCAGGGATGAATTAACTTCCCAGGAAAAGCCAACAGTGAAGGGCACAAAACAAAAGAAACTGAAATTGAAAAGACTCCTGCTGGGGTTTATTTTATATGCATACACATGCATAGAAGCATGATGATAGTTAACCAATAATGCTTCACTAAGCTCTTCAACACTACATTAATATGTCATAAAACAGATACATCAAGCAAATTATTCCAATCAATGTATCTCTTATTTCATATGTTACATTGGACAAGCTTTGATATGATACATATACTTAACACATGCACATGGTCTGTTGTGTTCATACTTAATACATAGCCACATAGAGTATATAATCACATATGTAAGAAACCTGGAGATAGGTGTTCCAACAAGCTGAAAACTGTTATGATACAGATAGCATAAGCATATTGATATTACACATAAGTTTGGAATGTATTGGTCGGGAAATTTGATTATGAGATTTTCACTTACCTTTATACAAATAGAACATAGGCAGCATAAACATAGAATTAATAGCACACAAAACCAATAAAAAGCACAATCATATGCAACAGAAACTCATAGTTAACAACACACAAAACTAGTAAAAAGCACAAACATCACTACAAGAAAATGAAGGATAGAAAAACACTTAGAAAGGGGGGGTTTGAATAAGTGTGACTTTAAAAACTCTTAAGATAAAAACAATTGCACAATGATTTTTATCCTGGTTCGTTGTTAACGAAACTACTCCAGTCCACCCCTTAGAGTGATTTACCTCACCTGAGGATTTAATCCATTAATCAACCTTGATTACAATGGTTTTCCACTTAGATACCCTCTAAGTCTTCTAGAGTATTCTGATCACAACTTGATCACTCTAGGAAATTCACCACTTAGAAACTTCTAAGTCTTCTAGAGTCTACTGATCACAACTTGATCACTCTAGGAACCTTTTACTAGTCAATGTAAATTAAATGTTTACAAGAGTATTCAAATGCTTCTTAGAAAGCTATAATCACAACTGTGATATTTCTCTAAAGTTCTAAGCTTAAATCTCACAAAGATATTACAAGAGTAGTGAGGTTTAAGATGAAGTTTGAGAGCTTTTGAGTTTGACAGTGTTTCTGTATTTTGCGCAAAAGTTGTGTATTCAGCTTCTCATCAGAACTTCTATATATAGGCGTTATAAGAAGATGACCGTTAGGAGCATTTAATGCATTGCGTGATCCGTACAACTTTGCATTTAATGTTTCACTCTTTTGTCAACTACCTCGAGCCTTGCTTTTCCTGCTTTAACTGACTTTTCCTTTAATAGCTTCTAACGTTCCTTTTGTCAGTCAGCGTAGTCTGTCATCTTGTACTTGCTTCTGATCTGATGTTTGTAGATACAACATTTGAATATCAGAGTCATTCAGCTTGGTGCAGAGCATCTTCTTGTCTTCTGACTTTGAAGTGCTTCTAGCGTGATACCATAAGAACTTCAGTGCTTCTACTTTTGAACTCAAGCTCTTCTGATGCTTCATAGACCATGTTCTGATTCTGCTTGACCATCTTCTGATGTCTTCCGAGAGCATGTTATGATGTTGCATACTTGAACCTTCTGAGTCGGTGCTTCTTGCGCTGAATTGTGCATACTTTTTATATATTTCCTGAAATGGAAAATGCATAGGATTATAGTACCCCCATTGTCTTATACAAAATTCATATATAATGTTATCATCAAAACTAAGAATATTGATCAGAACAATTCTTGTTCTAACAATCTCCCCCTTTTTGATGATGACAAAAACATATATAATTGATATGAATTTGCAATTAGAATATCAGATGACCAAAGACAATTACACAGTTATAGCATAAGCATATAAACATAGTGTGTGAATATGTCTCCCCCTGAGATTAATAATCTCCCCCTGAAATAAATACTAGAAGAATTTATAAATAAAAGACTTCCCTGAGTATTTTCCATTTCAGTCGAGACGTTCACATTTGCCTAGAACTTCAGAACATTCAGAGCTTCTGCTTCTTGCTTCCATAGGACAACTTTAGAGCTTTGAATTTCTTCTTGAATCATATCATGCTTGATTGTATCAGAACATTCTTAAATGTATTAGAGCATCATCAGAGCATCTTTACACCCTGAAATGTTTCAGAACAAACTAGACAACAAAAGTCAGAGCATAAATGAATCAGAACATTCTTTTAAAAAGAACATGTATCAGAGCAAACTTTGGTAATTTCTTAAAAAGAATATGTATCAGAACATATGAGAGATAAGAATGTATTAGAGCATATTCTGCCACGAGAATATCAGAATATTCTTCCTTCTTGCTTCTAATCTTGAAGCTTCACAGCACTAAGCTTGCTTCAAATTCCAAGAACATGCTTCTCTATAGAATTGCATTTCCCCATGTATTTGCTTCTCATGTTGAGCTTTTTCAGAATATCTTCAATCCTGCAAAAAATCTCAAAGACATAGAACTTGCAAATAATGTTAGGAATGTTGAGACTTAATCCCAATAAACTGATGTAATAAACCAAATCAATTATCATGTTTCTCCCCCTTTTTGTCATAACATCAAAAAGCATTTAAAAGATTCAGATGAAAAACAATATGAGTGAAGAAGATAATATTTCATTGATTCAATAAAATATCAGAAGATACAACAGGATAGAAGCAGATGCAAGAAACATATGCAAGAAGTAAGAAAACAACTAAGACCAAGACACAATACGACTAGCCTAGCTTAGAAACTATTTTGGCCAGAAGGTTTTGATTCTCAGAAGTGCTTTCAGTCTGCGTCTTCATGAATGAGAGAAACTCATTGTGAGTATCCTCATGCTTGTCCAAGCGAGAAGCTAGATCATCTTGATTCTTTTGGAGAGCCTTCATGGTGTTCACCAGAACAGAAGGTTCAGCAGAAGAAGCTTCACAACTATCATTCAAAGGAGTAGCATGCTCAACAGCAGCATCAATCATGAGAACATCATCTTGATTTTCCTAGACAGGAAGTTTCTCAGCAGGATGATTCTCATCAACGTGATTCTCATCATCAGCTTCTGACATAGAAGCATCTTCGGCATATTCTGGAGCAGGGATATCAGAATCAGAATTTGCAAGAGCCTGAAGGATCTCATCCAGATTCCTTGGAGGTGTAGGAGCAGCAGGTTCTGATGGATATTCAACTTCTGGATATACCATATTTGGTGCCTTAGCAGAGGGATTTTCCCTTAACTAGTTGAATAATGACAGAAAATCTCCATTCAGAACATGAAACTGAGGCTTCCATACAACCATAACAAGAGGCTGCACTTCCTCAAGTTCATCGACAAATTCTTTCTCTTCAAGGGATCTCCAATTTTTGATTGGATGATAGTACCTACCATCATCAACTTCTAAGAAACAACCAGGAGAACCAGATGCCTCAGCCAAGCATCTCTTCTGGATGTTCAGAGTATCAAACTAAAAGTCCTTCTTAAAGATTTTCCATAAGCTTCGAATAGCAACATGATCCAACTTGGAGTCATGAGCAGCTCTCAAAGTTTCCATCCTTGTCCTAAATTTAAGTTTGAACAGGTCAAAGCAGATATCGATAGAGGGTTCATGAGGGTTAAAGGTGAAACGATAATCAGAGTACAGAAGGCAATAGGGTTTGGATTTTCTTGAAGGTAAAGAATGGGTGATAAAAGGTTTGAAAGAAGATGTAGAATTTGAGAAGGAGGTGGATGAAGATGAATTTTCAGAAGGAATGTGGGGGATAGCATTTAGTGGTTGAGGGTTCAAAATTTGTGTAGAAGGAGGTGGTTGATTACTGTTTGGAATGGTGAAAGAATTGTGGGGTTCAGAAGGAGGAGGCTTCTTCTGAGAGGAACAGGCGAAAGAATCTGCACGAAAAGCTTTATGAATACGCTCAGCAAGATAATCCTCAGATTGTACCTTGAGAGGATCGAAGGGTTTCTTCTGCTTCTTAGCTGGCTTAGCATTAAGTCCTGCTTCTGAGGATTTTCTCTTCAATTTCTTTTCTTTCTTCTTCTTTTCTTTCTTTCTCAACTCATCCAGAGATGGAAGAGTTCTTCCTCGAATCCATGCAGGATCAACAGAAGTTTGAGCTTTGACACATGACTTCAAATAGCACTTAACAGACTTGTCTAGCTCTTCTTTGAACATGTGAGAGAAAATCACAATAGGAGTTCTTCTAGTCAGAATATTGGGAAATATTCTTGGAATAGAAGTTACCTTTTCAATCAGCTTCATCCTTTGTAAATCAAGAGCATTCAGAATACGTCCTTGGATGACAGTTAAGAACTTGGGTGAACCAACAACTCTCAGAACATCCATCAAGTCACTTTCTATCAGAATATCTGAAATTATTCTGGCAAGAGGGATAGTGATCGGAAAAATAGCAAGTGTACTACTTTCTACCGATGTAGTTATTAAAGTGGGGATTATCCAAGTATCGATCACGAGGACTGCTGTGATATTATAAGAGGAAATATGAATTCAATCGAACAAAACAATAACGGGTGTTGGTTTGTGTTGATTGTATTATCTTGAAATGAAAATAAAGAAATTGAGCAAAAAGTAAATAGATTAGAGACAAGTATGAGGGAATATGCTAGGGTCAATGTATGAACCGCCTTATGAATCATGTAACCGCTATTTTACGAGAGATTCATTAATATGATTAAGTATCAATTCTCGATGTTAGTTTACACTAATTTCTTAGCTGTAAACCTTTTTTATATTAAAATTCAGTTTTAATTCCTTAACCACTAAATTGCACATCAATATCTATGTGAATATAACCAAGAATAATTGATCACTACGGTTAAATCCTTAATCCTAAGTGGTTTACCGACAGTGTTAGAATTCAAAGAAGCGTTAAGATGGTTTGTCCGACCTAACCTTAACCGTAAATCATCATAATATTTTCCAATAGAATGAAGCATGAAGAACCTTGAATAAAAGCTTAATGCATAAAAACTTTCAATTCGTAAATTAACGGTAAATCAAATCATCATAACATAGCGATCCAGGGACATCTCCCTAACATAAAAGTGTTTAGCTACTCATACTGATAAAAGAAATAAAACAGATATTCATTGACATTACAAGAATTCAGTGGTTGATATGATCTCCAATTGCAATTGCTCTTGAAGATCTTCTTCCAAAACCCTTTCTCTCTTCCTCTTTCACTGTGAATTTCCTTCTCAAGATCAAAGATGCCTCCTTCTCGTTCCAATTAGGTTTTAGTACTGCTGATTCAAGTTTTAAAATATGCGAAAAGTCCACTCTACCCTTATTGAAGTCGAGGCTGAGAATAACAAAAAATTATAAAATTCTGTTCGCGCCTGCCAACACGGGCCGTGTCCTGTGACACGGGCACCCGTGTTGGCCCTCTGCCCATGTGGTTTTTCAACGTTCTCCCAGGCTTCCTGACACGGTCCGTGTTTGTAACGCCCCGAATTTAATTAATTAGTTAATTAAATTATGGAAGGAATTATTTATTGGATTTAGCTGAAATTGGATTCTTATGCTGATCGAAGATATTAAGTTTAAGTCGGATTTATTTAGTCGGTTTAATTGGAGGATAATAGTAAGAATAATATGATTTATTTATTGGACTAATTGATTTAAGTGAATTGGGTTGGATTAGTGTGTGGTAAATAGCAATGAGGAAGTGTGAATGATTAGCCCAATAAGAGTTATAGGAGTTATTTGGATTATTTGGAAAATAAAGAAAAAGAAAAGAAATAGGTTTTTGTTGTACTGTACGAAGAAAATAAGGGTTTGGAGGAGAGGTGAAGAAGAGAGCAATGGCGGAAGAGAAAAGCCAGGGGAAGTCCAATTTTCGCAGCAAGTTTCTGTGGTGAGACACCTTAGCAAAACAAACGTTTCTCCCGATCCAACCGTTGGATCGTCGCGGTTCTTGGACACAGTGTTCCAGACTCGTAGAGGTAACTTCTGACCGGAGCGATTTTCGTTTTGATGATTTTAAGTCCGTCTGACAAAATGATTTCCGAACAGGTTTTTGGTGCGTCTCTGCACGTTGTTAGAAAAGATTTTCGGAGAAAAGTTGGAAGCGGCGGCATAAGCTATGGCAACCGGGAGAGTCGAGGAATCTCCAATCCAAAGGTAAGGGTGGGGTTCTTACTCTATAACCGGGGTTATGATGAACACGTATGTGGGATGGGGTTTATGAATTTGCCTCAGTGTCGGTGTTTGATTATGTGGTTGATTCTGAGTCCTTGGTTGTTATTCATAATTGGTTGCTCCGTGTTGATTTGGGGATGATTTGTAGGTTGCTGTTGTATTGTGTTTTAGTGGTGGAAAATTGTTATGTTGCTGTTATAAATGTTGTGTTCTTGAATTAAGTTGTAGAAATTCAATCAAATGAATTGGTAGTAATGCTTATTATTAGAAATAGTTGGCATGTGGTATAAGTTGCAGAAAGTGGAAAATAACACGAAGGAGCAATGGCAGAAGTATAAAGTAGCAGGCTGAATCGGTAGCCTAATTATAATGCGATAAAAGTAACTGTAGCAATAATGATGGCTTATGTAGCGGTAATTCAAGTAACGGAGTTGTTGATAATTAACAAATAATAATAATTAAGTTATTGGTGCCTTAGTGGTAGATGTTGATAGCGAATATTAAGTTGATAGCTGCAGAGTTGTTACAACCTTGGTAGGAATAATTTGGTAGTAGTATAAGGACCGATGATGTAAGTTGGTAGACAATTAAGTATAAGTTGTTGAGTAGAATGTAGTATATGTTGCTATTAAGTAGTATAAATAAGACTTATAATAATAGTCGGTATGAGTAAGCGTTGTGTCGAGTTGTTGTTGTTATGTTGTTTCTAGTATGTTATTATTGAACATGATATAGTTGATTATGTTGTTAGTAAGTTGTTGGGAATATGTTGTCGTTGTTGAACAAGTTGTTATTACTATGTTGAAATGTTGTTGTTATACGTCGCTGTTGAATTGTCGTTGATTACATTGACGATGTTGTAGGCCTATGGCCAATGTTGAATAAGTTGAAAATTGATTATGTTGTTCAGCGTTGTTATTGTCCCGACTTGTGGGCATGTTTAAGTTGTAGGTCGTATGACCAATGTTGGATTAAGTTGATGCATCTGTTGCATGTTCAAGTTGTTATTTACGTTGTTGTTGTTGTTTCGTTGTTGTTGTTATGACGTTGTGGTTGTTGTCGCATGCATACATTTGTATTGTTTACGTTGGCCTAGATGGCACCTGATTACGTTGGCCTTGATGGCACCCTGTTTACGTTGTTGAAATGCCTCGATAACCTGGCATATGTTTACGTTGGGAGTTTTACTCCAAATGGTACCACATGCATTTGCATAGTTGAGTCACATTCGATTTGTATGTCTGAGCTGTTGTTGATGTTTAAGTTGTTACCGTTGTTGTTGTTGATGTTTAAGTTGTTACCGTTGTTCTTGTTGTCGATGTTTAATTTGTTATCATGTTGTTGTTGTTGTTGCTATTTGATAAATTTTCGTTTGATATAAGTTGATGTGGTTATAAGTTGCTTTTGTGATTAAGTTATTGTTGGTTATAACTTATGATTGCCATTAAGTTGTTATTGCTGTTAAGTTGTCATTACTGTTAAGTTGTTGTTGTGATCAAGTCGTTGTTACTAAGTTGTTGTTATTAAGTTGTTGTTATTAAGTTGTTGTGATCAAGTCGTTGTTACTAAGTTGTTGTTATTAAGTTGTTGTTATTAAGTTGTTGTTACTAAGTTGTTGTTATTAAGTTGTTGTTATTAAGTTGTTGTTACTAAGTTGTTGTTATTAAGTTGTTGTTACTAAGTTGTTGTTGCTAGTAAGTTGTATTGATTTAAGTCGCTTACTCGTTGTTGTATAATTGCTATGTAAAGTGGTAGAATTTGTATAATCCTAATCTAATATACTGTTTATCATACACCTGTTTATATTGTATGATATCTCACCCCTTCTGTAATGATGTTACCTATTATGGGTAATTGAGCAGGTACTCAAGAATAGCTGTGGAAGCGAAGTAACTTTATGAAGTCTTTAGTTGTTGTTAGTCGATTGGTGTCTTGCTCTGATACGTAGCACTCGGGATGGGATTATGATTGTTTATGTCGGTCATGTTATTGTTATTATAAGACGATGAATAGTTGTTATTATTTGTTGTTGAAATTGTTTCTAATTGTTGTTATTACAATAATTCTTGAATAATTATAAATTGAAGTTTTGATTTTAGTTGGATAAAGTTGTATATGATTTATAAGTTGTGAACGCCGAATGCTATGTTTCATAATAAAAGCAAATATAGGTTGGTTGTTTGTTGAAATAAGTTGAGAATGTAATGCCTCATGTTTAATGTTTGAAATTTCCGCATTCTGATTTAAATATAACGTTGGGTAGATTTGGGGTGTTACATTAGTGGTATCAGAGCAGGTCGGTCTGTCCGGCCAGAGTCGTCTAATGTTGTTTATTCCTCTGTACGCGACAAGTGTGTGAAACACTGTTAGTACTTGTTTGTTTTCTAGTCGTTTGTTTGTAGGAGTGGGCTTGAAGCCAAGTGGGGGAGAAGCTAGCGCTTCTCTTGGATGTTTCGGTGCAATAGGAATTGCATAAGTGCGAGTATTGGCGAGATGGCATGATTTTTCCAATTTTGAAGGAAGCACAGATTTAAGATTTTAATGTCGCGGTAGAGTTGATGTATCCTTGAGATGGAATAACTGTGACTTGTCGTTGGACGAGAGGTTGGATTAATTAGAAGATACTCTTGGGAGTTAACCGTTCGAAGTCAAACCAAGCGAAGTTAGGAATTGTTTGGATGAGTCGATGCGGATTTTTATGCCAGTGAGGATGGTTGGGAATTTTTGGAAGCAGGGGAGAAAGGTAGAACCCATGTTTATCACTTCCAATCTGTATTTTCGTATTTATGGAACAGCCTTCACTAATCAGGTGATAACTTTTCGCTCGTAACTCCGATGGAGACGATTCTGGACTTTTCGGACAGCTTGCGAAATTCCCTACAGTTTTCATATAAACTTTGTCTGCTACATGTTTTCGACAAGGGAGAAAGATGCGTTTGAAGTTTTGGGTCTGATGCTGAATTTAGTACAGACTGGTATACGGGATTCCTTGACCAGCCATGTTATACAAGTGATAACTTTTTACTCGTAACTCGGATTTAAGCGATTCTTGAATTTCTGGAATCTACATGAAATTCTCTTCAGTTTAGTATATCATTTTGTATCAGGAAGGTCTGTATCGAGGGAGATATTTGTGTTGGCAGTTGAGTGCTTTTTGTTAGAATTTTAAAAGGCTGCGATGTTTCAGCGGTGCTGGTGAATTGCGAAGTTGTCAGTGGAATTTTATTGCTCGTGACGTCGACGTTTGGATGCTGATGTAAAGATGAGTTGTTACAGGTTTTGTTGTTGGATCATATAAGTGGATTGCAGAGTCAACTAGAAGAAAATTTTGGAAGTTTTATCGCTAACCGAATGATGAGATGACGATGTTGAGATCGTGATTAGAATACGATAAAATGCGAGATTGTGGAGATCAGTGAAGTTATAAGACTAAGGATTTATTGACATTGCTTAAGTTCTCTACTTGAATAAATTTTCATGGAGCAAAGTGATTTGGATTATACTTGGTATAGTGACGTTTCTGTATTAGAAGATATTTAAGAATTGTGTTGTGTTGCGTGCGTCGAGGAAACTATGGAGTGAATTCTTGGACGTTATGCTCAGGTGACTTGAGCCAAGTGATAAAGTGCGCTATTATGGTTTAGTAATGATGGGTTATACTTCATCATGATTGTCGGCTAACTATTGACAAATTGAGGAACTGATCACCCTTAATCTCTTGTTAATAGTAGACGGAATTGTATTGGATGTTATGTACTTATCTTACTATCTTAATGGTGTGTAAAGTGATGGATGTGAATGAAACTTGGTTGAAGCTTGTGAATCATATAAGTTGGCAGGAACTTTAATGAGGACAGTGAACTAAGGTTGGATGATCAGAGTTGCGCAGCTGAAGCGTGAGGTGTCAGGATGGTTGTGTCGGATAGATTTTCGAGGACGAAAATATTCTAAGTGGGGGAGAGTTGTAACGCCCCAAATTTAATTAATTAGTTAATTAAATTATGGAAGGAATTATTTATTGGATTTAGCTGAAATTGGATTCTTATGCTAATCGAAGATATTAAGTTTAAGTCGGATTTATTTAGTCGGTTTAATTGGAGGATAATAGTAAGAATAATATGATTTATTTATTGGACTAATTGATTTAAGTGAATTGGGTTGGATTAGTGTGTGGTAAATAGCAATGAGGAAGTGTGAATGATTAGCCCAATAAGAGTTATAGGAGTTATTTGGATTATTTGGAAAATAAAGAAAAAGAAAAGAAATAGGTTTTTGTTGTACTGTACGAAGAAAATAAGGGTTTGGAGGAGTGGTGAAGAAGAGAGCAATGGCGGAAGAGAAAAGCCAGGGGAAGTCCAATTTTCGCAGCAAGTTTCTGTGGTGAGACACCTTAGCAAAACAAACGTTTCTCCCGATCCAACCGTTGGATCGTCGCGGTTCTTGGACACAGTGTTCCAGACTCGTAGAGGTAACTTCTGACCGGAACGATTTTCGTTTTGATGATTTTAAGTCCGTCTGACAAAATGATTTCCGAACAGGTTTTTGGTGCGTCTCTGCACGTTGTTAGAAAAGATTTTCAGAGAAAAGTTGGAAGCGGCGGCATAAGCTATGGCAACCGGGAGAGTCGAGGAATCTCCAATCCAAAGGTAAGGGTGGGGTTCTTACTCTATAACCGGGGTTATGATGAACACGTATGTGGGATGGGGTTTATGAATTTGCCTCAGTGTCGGTGTTTGATTATGTGGTTGATTCTGAGTCCTTGGTTGTTATTCATAATTGGTTGCTCCGTGTTGATTTGGGGATGATTTGTAGGTTGCTGTTGTATTGTGTTTTAGTGGTGGAAAATTGTTATGTTGCTGTTATAAATGTTGTGTTCTTGAATTAAGTTGTAGAAATTCAATCAAATGAATTGGTAGTAATGCTTATTATTAGAAATAGTTGGCATGTGGTATAAGTTGCAGAAAGTGGAAAATAACACGAAGGAGCAATGGCAGAAGTATAAAGTAGCAGGCTGAATCGGTAGCCTAATTATAATGCGATAAAAGTAACTGTAGCAATAATGATGGCTTATGTAGCGGTAATTCAAGTAACGGAGTTGTTGATAATTAACAAATAATAATAATTAAGTTATTGGTGCCTTAGTGGTAGATGTTGATAGCGAATATTAAGTTGATAGCTGCAGAGTTGTTACAACCTTGGTAGGAATAATTTGGTAGTAGTATAAGGACCGATGATGTAAGTTGGTAGACAATTAAGTATAAGTTGTTGAGTAGAATGTAGTATATGTTGCTATTAAGTAGTATAAATAAGACTTATAATAATAGTCGGTATGAGTAAGCGTTGTGTCGAGTTGTTGTTGTTATGTTGTTTCTAGTATGTTATTATTGAACATGATATAGTTGAATATGTTGTTAGTAAGTTGTTGGGAATATGTTGTCGTTGTTGAACAAGTTGTTATTACTATGTTGAAATGTTGTTGTTATACGTCGCTGTTGAATTGTCGTTGATTACATTGACGATGTTGTAGGCCTATGGCCAATGTTGAATAAGTTGAAAATTGATTATGTTGTTCAGCGTTGTTATTGTCCCGACTTGTGGGCATGTTTAAGTTGTAGGTCGTATGACCAATGTTGGATTAAGTTGATGCATCTGTTGCATGTTCAAGTTGTTATTTACGTTGTTGTTGTTGTTTCGTTGTTGTTGTTATGACGTTGTGGTTGTTGTCGCATGCATACATTTGCATTGTTTACGTTGGCCTAGATGGCACCTGATTACGTTGGCCTTGATGGCACCCTGTTTACGTTGTTGAAATGCCTCGATAACCTGGCATATGTTTACGTTGGGAGTTTTACTCCAAATGGTACCACATGCATTTGCATAGTTGAGTCACATTCGATTTGTATGTCTGAGCTGTTGTTGATGTTTAAGTTGTTACCGTTGTTGTTGTTGATGTTTAAGTTGTTACCGTTGTTCTTGTTGTCGATGTTTAATTTGTTATCATGTTGTTGTTGTTGTTGCTATTTGATAAATTTTCGTTTGATATAAGTTGATGTGGTTATAAGTTGCTTTTGTGATTAAGTTATTGTTGGTTATAACTTATGATTGCCATTAAGTTGTTATTGCTGTTAAGTTGTCATTACTGTTAAGTTGTTGTTGTGATCAAGTCGTTGTTACTAAGTTGTTGTTATTAAGTTGTTGTTATTAAGTTGTTGTTGATAAGTTGTTGTTACTAAGTTGTTGTTATTAAGTTGTTGTTACTAAGTTGTTGTTATTAAGTTGTTGTTATTAAGTTGTTGTTACTAAGTTGTTGTTATTAAGTTGTTGTTACTAAGTTGTTGTTGCTAGTAAGTTGTATTGATTTAAGTCGCTTACTCGTTGTTGTATAATTGCTATGTAAAGTGGTAGAATTTGTATAATCCTAATCTAATATACTGTTTATCATACACCTGTTTATATTGTATGATATCTCACCCCTTCTGTAATGATGTTACCTATTATGGGTAATTGAGCAGGTACTCAAGAATAGCTGTGGAAGCGAAGTAACTTTATGAAGTCTTTAGTTGCTGTTAGTCGATTGGTGTCTTGCTCTGATACGTAGCACTCGGGATGGGATTATGATTGTTTATGTCGGTCATGTTATTGTTATTATAAGACGATGAATAGTTGTTATTATTTGTTGTTGAAATTGTTTCTAATTGTTGTTATTACAATAATTCTTGAATAATTATAAATTGAAGTTTTGATTTTAGTTGGATAAAGTTGTATATGATTTATAAGTTGTGAACGCCGAATGCTATGTATCATAATAAAAGCAAATATAGGTTGGTTGTTTGTTGAAATAAGTTGAGAATGTAATGCCTCATGTTTAATGTTTGAAATTTCCGCATTCTGATTTAAATATAACGTTGGGTAGATTTGGGGTGTTACATTAGTGGTATCAGAGCAGGTCGGTCTGTCCGGCCAGAGTCGTCTAATGTTGTTTATTCCTCTGTACGCGACAAGTGTGTGAAACACTGTTAGTACTTGTTTGTTTTCTAGTCGTTTGTTTGTAGGAGTGGGCTTGAAGCCAAGTGGGGGAGAAGCTAGCGCTTCTCTTGGATGTTTCGGTGCAATAGGAATTGCATAAGTGCGAGTATTGGCGAGATGGCATGATTTTTCCAATTTTGAAGGAAGC
The DNA here is from genome assembly GCF_029867415.1 of Vicia villosa. Taxonomy (NCBI): domain Eukaryota; kingdom Viridiplantae; phylum Streptophyta; class Magnoliopsida; order Fabales; family Fabaceae; genus Vicia; species Vicia villosa. The sequence goes on from NC_081184.1 coordinate 45,065,042, forward strand.
ACAGATTTAAGATTTTAATGTCGCGGTAGAGTTGATGTATCCTTGAGATGGAATAACTGTGACTTGTCGTTGGACGAGAGGTTGGATTAATTAGAAGATACTCTTGGGAGTTAACCGTTCGAAGTCAAACCAAGCGAAGTTAGGAATTGTTTGATGAGTCGATGCGGATTTTTATGCCAGTGAGGATGGTTGGGAATTTTTGGAAGCAGGGGAGAAAGGTAGAACCCATGTTTATCACTTCCAATCTGTATTTTCGTATTTATGGAACAGCCTTCACTAATCAGGTGATAACTTTTCGCTCGTAACTCCGATGGAGACGATTCTGGACTTTTCGGAAAGCTTGCGAAATTCCCTACAGTTTTCATATAAACTTTGTCTGCTACATGTTTTCGACAAGGGAGAAAGATGCGTTTGAAGTTTTGGGTCTGATGCTGAATTTAGTACAGACTGGTATACGGGATTCCTTGACCAGCCATGTTATACAAGTGATAACTTTTTACTCGTAACTCGGATTTAAGCGATTCTTGAATTTCTGGAATCTACATGAAATTCTCTTCAGTTTAGTATATCATTTTGTATCAGGAAGGTCTGTATCGAGGGAGATATTTGTGTTGGCAGTTGAGTGCTTTTTGTTAGAATTTTAAAAGGCTGCGATGTTTCAGCGGTGCTGGTGAATTGCGAAGTTGTCAGTGGAATTTTATTGCTCGTGACGTCGACGTTTGGATGCTGATGTAAAGATGAGTTGTTACAGGTTTTGTTGTTGGATCATATAAGTGGATTGCAGAGTCAACTAGAAGAAAATTTTGGAAGTTTTATCGCTAACCGAATGATGAGATGACGATGTTGAGATCGTGATTAGAATACGATAAAATGCGAGATTGTGGAGATCAGTGAAGTTATAAGACTAAGGATTTATTGACATTGCTTAAGTTCTCTACTTGAATAAATTTTCATGGAGCAAAGTGATTTGGATTATACTTGGTATAGTGACGTTTCTGTATTAGAAGATATTTAAGAATTGTGTTGTGCTGCGTGCGTCGAGGAAACTATGGAGTGAATTCTTGGACGTTATGCTCAGGTGACTTGAGCCAAGTGATAAAGTGCGCTATTATGGTTTAGTAATGATGGGTTATACTTCATCATGATTGTCGGCTAACTATTGACAAATTGAGGAACTGATCACCCTTAATCTCTTGTTAATAGTAGACGGAATTGTATTGGATGTTATGTACTTATCTTACTATCTTAATGGTGTGTAAAGTGATGGATGTGAATGAAACTTGGTTGAAGCTTGTGAATCATATAAGTTGGCAGGAACTTTAATGAGGACAGTGAACTAAGGTTGGATGATCAGAGTTGCGCAGCTGAAGCGTGAGGTGTCAGGATGATTGTGTCGGATAGATTTTCGAGGACGAAAATATTCTAAGTGGGGGAGAGTTGTAACGCCCCGAATTTAATTAATTAGTTAATTAAATTATGGAAGGAATTATTTATTGGATTTAGCTGAAATTGGATTCTTATGCTAATCGAAGATATTAAGTTTAAGTCGGATTTATTTAGTCGGTTTAATTGGAGGATAATAGTAAGAATAATATGATTTATTTATTGGACTAATTGATTTAAGTGAATTGGGTTGGATTAGTGTGTGGTAAATAGCAATGAGGAAGTGTGAATGATTAGCCCAATAAGAGTTATAGGAGTTATTTGGATTATTTGGAAAATAAAGAAAAAGAAAAGAAATAGGTTTTTGTTGTACTGTACGAAGAAAATAAGGGTTTGGAGGAGAGGTGAAGAAGAGAGCAATGGCGGAAGAGAAAAGCCAGGGGAAGTCCAATTTTCGCAGCAAGTTTCTGTGGTGAGACACCTTAGCAAAACAAACGTTTCTCCCGATCCAACCGTTGGATCGTCGCGGTTCTTGGACACAGTGTTCCAGACTCGTAGAGGTAACTTCTGACCGGAGCGATTTTCGTTTTGATGATTTTAAGTCCGTCTGACAAAATGATTTCCGAACAGGTTTTTGGTGCGTCTCTGCACGTTGTTAGAAAAGATTTTCGGAGAAAAGTTGGAAGCGGCGGCATAAGCTATGGCAACCGGGAGAGTCGAGGAATCTCCAATCCAAAGGTAAGGGTGGGGTTCTTACTCTATAACCGGGGTTATGATGAACACGTATGTGGGATGGGGTTTATGAATTTGCCTCAGTGTCGGTGTTTGATTATGTGGTTGATTCTGAGTCCTTGGTTGTTATTCATAATTGGTTGCTCCGTGTTGATTTGGGGATGATTTGTAGGTTGCTGTTGTATTGTGTTTTAGTGGTGGAAAATTGTTATGTTGCTGTTATAAATGTTGTGTTCTTGAATTAAGTTGTAGAAATTCAATCAAATGAATTGGTAGTAATGCTTATTATTAGAAATAGTTGGCATGTGGTATAAGTTGCAGAAAGTGGAAAATAACACGAAGGAGCAATGGCAGAAGTATAAAGTAGCAGGCTGAATCGGTAGCCTAATTATAATGCGATAAAAGTAACTGTAGCAATAATGATGGCTTATGTAGCGGTAATTCAAGTAACGGAGTTGTTGATAATTAACAAATAATAATAATTAAGTTGTTGGTGCCTTAGTGGTAGATGTTGATAGCGAATATTAAGTTGATAGCTGCAGAGTTGTTACAACCTTGGTAGGAATAATTTGGTAGTAGTATAAGGACCGATGATGTAAGTTGGTGGACAATTAAGTATAAGTTGTTGAGTAGAATGTAGTATATGTTGCTATTAAGTAGTATAAATAAGACTTATAATAATAGTCGGTATGAGTAAGCGTTGTGTCGAGTTGTTGTTGTTATGTTGTTTCTAGTATGTTATTATTGAACATGATATAGTTGAATATGTTGTTAGTAAGTTGTTGGGAATATGTTGTCGTTGTTGAACAAGTTGTTATTACTATGTTGAAATGTTGTTGTTATACGTCGCTGTTGAATTGTCGTTGATTACGTTGACGATGTTGTAGGCCTATGGCCAATGTTGAATAAGTTGAAAATTGATTATGTTGTTCAGCGTTGTTATTGTCCCGACTTGTGGGCATGTTTAAGTTGTAGGTCGTATGACCAATGTTGGATTAAGTTGATGCATCTGTTGCATGTTCAAGTTGTTGTTTACGTTGTTGTTGTTGTTTCGTTGTTGTTGTTATGACGTTGTGGTTGTTGTCGCATGCATACATTTGCATTGTTTACGTTGGCCTAGATGGCACCTGATTACGTTGGCCTTGATGGCACCCTGTTTACGTTGTTGAAATGCCTCGATAACCTGGCATATGTTTACGTTGGGAGTTTTACTCCAAATGGTACCACATGCATTTGCATAGTTGAGTCACATTCGATTTGTATGTCTGAGCTGTTGTTGATGTTTAAGTTGTTACCGTTGTTGTTGTTGATGTTTAAGTTGTTACCGTTGTTGTTGTTGATGTTTAAGTTGTTACCGTTGTTGTTGTTGTCGATGTTTAATTTGTTATCATGTTGTTGTTGTTGTTGCTATTTGATAAATTTTCGTTTGATATAAGTTGATGTGGTTATAAGTTGCTTTTGTGATTAAGTTATTGTTGGTTATAAGTTATGATTGCCATTAAGTTGTTATTGCTGTTAAGTTGTCATTACTGTTAAGTTGTTGTTGTGATCAAGTCGTTGTTACTAAGTTGTTGTTATTAAGTTGTTGTTATTAAGTTGTTGTGATCAAGTCGTTGTTACTAAGTTGTTGTTATTAAGTTGTTGTTATTAAGTTGTTGTTACTAAGTTGTTGTTATTAAGTTGTTGTTATTAAGTTGTTGTTACTAAGTTGTTGTTATTAAGTTGTTGTTACTAAGTTGTTGTTGCTAGTAAGTTGTATTGATTTAAGTCGCTTACTCGTTGTTGTATAATTGCTATGTAAAGTGGTAGAATTTGTATAATCCTAATCTAATATACTGTTTATCATACACCTGTTTATATTGTATGATATCTCACCCCTTCTGTAATGATGTTACCTATTATGGGTAATTGAGCAGGTACTCAAGAATAGCTGTGGAAGCGAAGTAACTTTATGAAGTCTTTAGTTGCTGTTAGTCGATTGGTGTCTTGCTCTGATACGTAGCACTCGGGATGGGATTATGATTGTTTATGTCGGTCATGTTGTTGTTATTATAAGACGATGAATAGTTGTTATTATTTGTTGTTGAAATTGTTTCTAATTGTTGTTATTACAATAATTCTTGAATAATTATAAATTGAAGTTTTGATTTTAGTTGGATAAAGTTGTATATGATTTATAAGTTGTGAACGCCGAATGCTATGTATCATAATAAAAGCAAATATAGGTTGGTTGTTTGTTGAAATAAGTTGAGAATGTAATGCCTCATGTTTAATGTTTGAAATTTCCGCATTCTGATTTAAATATAACGTTGGGTAGATTTGGGGTGTTACATTAGTGGTATCAGAGCAGGTCGGTCTGTCCGGCCAGAGTCGTCTAATGTTGTTTATTCCTCTGTACGCGACAAGTGTGTGAAACACTGTCAGTACTTGTTTGTTTTCTAGTCGTTTGTTTGTAGGAGTGGGCTTGAAGCCAAGTGGGGGAGAAGCTAGCGCTTCTCTTGGATGTTTCGGTGCAATAGGAATTGCATAAGTGCGAGTATTGGCGAGATGGCATGATTTTTCCAATTTTGAAGGAAGCACGGATTTAAGATTTTAATGTCGCGGTAGAGTTGATGTATCCTTGAGATGGAATAACTGTGACTTGTCGTTGGACGAGAGGTTGGATTAATTAGAAGATACTCTTGGGAGTTAACCGTTCGAAGTCAAACCAAGCGAAGTTAGGAATTGTTTGGATGAGTCGATGCGGATTTTTATGCCAGTGAGGATGGTTGGGAATTTTTGGAAGCAGGGGAGAAAGGTAGAACCCATGTTTATCACTTCCAATCTGTATTTTCGTATTTATGGAACAGCCTTCACTAATCAGGTGATAACTTTTCGCTCGTAACTCCGATGGAGACGATTCTGGACTTTTCGGAAAGCTTGCGAAATTCCCTACAGTTTTCATATAAACTTTGTCTGCTACATGTTTTCGACAAGGGAGAAAGATGCGTTTGAAGTTTTGGGTCTGATGCTGAATTTAGTACAGACTGGTATACGGGATTCCTTGACCAGCCATGTTATACAAGTGATAACTTTTTACTCGTAACTCGGATTTAAGCGATTCTTGAATTTCTGGAATCTACATGAAATTCTCTTCAGTTTAGTATATCATTTTGTATCAGGAAGGTCTGTATCGAGGGAGATATTTGTGTTGGCAGTTGAGTGCTTTTTGTTAGAATTTTAAAAGGCTGCGATGTTTCAGCGGTGCTGGTGAATTGCGAAGTTGTCAGTGGAATTTTATTGCTCGTGACGTCGACGTTTGGATGCTGATGTAAAGATGAGTTGTTACAGGTTTTGTTGTTGGATCATATAAGTGGATTGCAGAGTCAACTAGAAGAAAATTTTGGAAGTTTTATCGCTAACCGAATGATGAGATGACGATGTTGAGATCGTGATTAGAATACGATAAAATGCGAGATTGTGGAGATCAGTGAAGTTATAAGACTAAGGATTTATTGACATTGCTTAAGTTCTCTACTTGAATAAATTTTCATGGAGCAAAGTGATTTGGATTATACTTGGTATAGTGACGTTTCTGTATTAGAAGATATTTAAGAATTGTGTTGTGTTGCGTGCGTCGAGGAAACTATGGAGTGAATTCTTGGACGTTATGCTCAGGTGACTTGAGCCAAGTGATAAAGTGCGCTATTATGGTTTAGTAATGATGGGTTATACTTCATCATGATTGTCGGCTAACTATTGACAAATTGAGGAACTGATCACCCTTAATCTCTTGTTAATAGTAGACGGAATTGTATTGGATGTTATGTACTTATCTTACTATCTTAATGGTGTGTAAAGTGATGGATGTGAATGAAACTTGGTTGAAGCTTGTGAATCATATAAGTTGGCAGGAACTTTAATGAGGACAGTGAACTAAGGTTGGATGATCAGAGTTGCGCAGCTGAAGCGTGAGGTGTCAGGATGATTGTGTCGGATAGATTTTCGAGGACGAAAATATTCTAAGTGGGGGAGAGTTGTAACGCCCCGAATTTAATTAATTAGTTAATTAAATTATGGAAGGAATTATTTATTGGATTTAGCTGAAATTGGATTCTTATGCTAATCGAAGATATTAAGTTTAAGTCGGATTTATTTAGTCGGTTTAATTGGAGGATAATAGTAAGAATAATATGATTTATTTATTGGACTAATTGATTTAAGTGAATTGGGTTGGATTAGTGTGTGGTAAATAGCAATGAGGAAGTGTGAATGATTAGCCCAATAAGAGTTATAGGAGTTATTTGGATTATTTGGAAAATAAAGAAAAAGAAAAGAAATAGGTTTTTGTTGTACTGTACGAAGAAAATAAGGGTTTGGAGGAGAGGTGAAGAAGAGAGCAATGGCGGAAGAGAAAAGCCAGGGGAAGTCCAATTTTCGCAGCAAGTTTCTGTGGTGAGACACCTTAGCAAAACAAACGTTTCTCCCGATCCAACCGTTGGATCGTCGCGGTTCTTGGACACAGTGTTCCAGACTCGTAGAGGTAACTTCTGACCGGAGCGATTTTCGTTTTGATGATTTTAAGTCCGTCTGACAAAATGATTTCCGAACAGGTTTTTGGTGCGTCTCTGCACGTTGTTAGAAAAGATTTTCGGAGAAAAGTTGGAAGCGGCGGCATAAGCTATGGCAACCGGGAGAGTCGAGGAATCTCCAATCCAAAGGTAAGGGTGGGGTTCTTACTCTATAACCGGGGTTATGATGAACACGTATGTGGGATGGGGTTTATGAATTTGCCTCAGTGTCGGTGTTTGATTATGTGGTTGATTCTGAGTCCTTGGTTGTTATTCATAATTGGTTGCTCCGTGTTGATTTGGGGATGATTTGTAGGTTGCTGTTGTATTGTGTTTTAGTGGTGGAAAATTGTTATGTTGCTGTTATAAATGTTGTGTTCTTGAATTAAGTTGTAGAAATTCAATCAAATGAATTGGTAGTAATGCTTATTATTAGAAATAGTTGGCATGTGGTATAAGTTGCAGAAAGTGGAAAATAACACGAAGGAGCAATGGCAGAAGTATAAAGTAGCAGGCTGAATCGGTAGCCTAATTATAATGCGATAAAAGTAACTGTAGCAATAATGATGGCTTATGTAGCGGTAATTCAAGTAACGGAGTTGTTGATAATTAACAAATAATAATAATTAAGTTGTTGGTGCCTTAGTGGTAGATGTTGATAGCGAATATTAAGTTGATAGCTGCAGAGTTGTTACAACCTTGGTAGGAATAATTTGGTAGTAGTATAAGGACCGATGATGTAAGTTGGTGGACAATTAAGTATAAGTTGTTGAGTAGAATGTAGTATATGTTGCTATTAAGTAGTATAAATAAGACTTATAATAATAGTCGGTATGAGTAAGCGTTGTGTCGAGTTGTTGTTGTTATGTTGTTTCTAGTATGTTATTATTGAACATGATATAGTTGAATATGTTGTTAGTAAGTTGTTGGGAATATGTTGTCGTTGTTGAACAAGTTGTTATTACTATGTTGAAATGTTGTTGTTATACGTCGCTGTTGAATTGTCGTTGATTACGTTGACGATGTTGTAGGCCTATGGCCAATGTTGAATAAGTTGAAAATTGATTATGTTGTTCAGCGTTGTTATTGTCCCGACTTGTGGGCATGTTTAAGTTGTAGGTCGTATGACCAATGTTGGATTAAGTTGATGCATCTGTTGCATGTTCAAGTTGTTGTTTACGTTGTTGTTGTTGTTTCGTTGTTGTTGTTATGACGTTGTGGTTGTTGTCGCATGCATACATTTGCATTGTTTACGTTGGCCTAGATGGCACCTGATTACGTTGGCCTTGATGGCACCCTGTTTACGTTGTTGAAATGCCTCGATAACCTGGCATATGTTTACGTTGGGAGTTTTACTCCAAATGGTACCACATGCATTTGCATAGTTGAGTCACATTCGATTTGTATGTCTGAGCTGTTGTTGATGTTTAAGTTGTTACCGTTGTTGTTGTTGATGTTTAAGTTGTTACCGTTGTTGTTGTTGATGTTTAAGTTGTTACCGTTGTTGTTGTTGTCGATGTTTAATTTGTTATCATGTTGTTGTTGTTGTTGCTATTTGATAAATTTTCGTTTGATATAAGTTGATGTGGTTATAAGTTGCTTTTGTGATTAAGTTATTGTTGGTTATAAGTTATGATTGCCATTAAGTTGTTATTGCTGTTAAGTTGTCATTACTGTTAAGTTGTTGTTGTGATCAAGTCGTTGTTACTAAGTTGTTGTTATTAAGTTGTTGTTATTAAGTTGTTGTGATCAAGTCGTTGTTACTAAGTTGTTGTTATTAAGTTGTTGTTATTAAGTTGTTGTTACTAAGTTGTTGTTATTAAGTTGTTGTTATTAAGTTGTTGTTACTAAGTTGTTGTTATTAAGTTGTTGTTACTAAGTTGTTGTTATTAAGTTGTTGTTATTAAGTTGTTGTTACTAAGTTGTTGTTGCTAGTAAGTTGTATTGATTTAAGTCGCTTACTCGTTGTTGTATAATTGCTATGTAAAGTGGTAGAATTTGTATAATCCTAATCTAATATACTGTTTATCATACACCTGTTTATATTGTATGATATCTCACCCCTTCTGTAATGATGTTACCTATTATGGGTAATTGAGCAGGTACTCAAGAATAGCTGTGGAAGCGAAGTAACTTTATGAAGTCTTTAGTTGCTGTTAGTCGATTGGTGTCTTGCTCTGATACGTAGCACTCGGGATGGGATTATGATTGTTTATGTCGGTCATGTTGTTGTTATTATAAGACGATGAATAGTTGTTATTATTTGTTGTTGAAATTGTTTCTAATTGTTGTTATTACAATAATTCTTGAATAATTATAAATTGAAGTTTTGATTTTAGTTGGATAAAGTTGTATATGATTTATAAGTTGTGAACGCCGAATGCTATGTATCATAATAAAAGCAAATATAGGTTGGTTGTTTGTTGAAATAAGTTGAGAATGTAATGCCTCATGTTTAATGTTTGAAATTTCCGCATTCTGATTTAAATATAACGTTGGGTAGATTTGGGGTGTTACATTAGTGGTATCAGAGCAGGTCGGTCTGTCCGGCCAGAGTCGTCTAATGTTGTTTATTCCTCTGTACGCGACAAGTGTGTGAAACACTGTCAGTACTTGTTTGTTTTCTAGTCGTTTGTTTGTAGGAGTGGGCTTGAAGCCAAGTGGGGGAGAAGCTAGCGCTTCTCTTGGATGTTTCGGTGCAATAGGAATTGCATAAGTGCGAGTATTGGCGAGATGGCATGATTTTTCCAATTTTGAAGGAAGCACGGATTTAAGATTTTAATGTCGCGGTAGAGTTGATGTATCCTTGAGATGGAATAACTGTGACTTGTCGTTGGACGAGAGGTTGGATTAATTAGAAGATACTCTTGGGAGTTAACCGTTCGAAGTCAAACCAAGCGAAGTTAGGAATTGTTTGGATGAGTCGATGCGGATTTTTATGCCAGTGAGGATGGTTGGGAATTTTTGGAAGCAGGGAGAAA